>NW_009259863.1:70643-111074 GCF_000687185.1 Egretta garzetta
CCTAAGCCGGAGAAAATGGGAAGAAAAAAAAAAATTAAAAAAAATCATTGAGATCAGCCCTGTAGGCCTGATGTTAAAGCGGACAGTTCTCTCTTCATGAAATTGAACCTGAAGAATGAATTTAAACTTGGTTTCTCAGGAAAAACTGTGATTTCCATACAGCTGTTATTCCAAAGAAAAACCTCCCAGACTTCAGCCACTGCAGAGCCCATACCTGCTAATGTATCTTCCTTTCCCTCTCAAAAATAATACAGAAAGAAAATGTTTCCACATCATCTAGTGTTGATGGCATGTTAGGTTGCATCTCTTGAATAAATTAGTGGCAATAAAAAACACCTTCACACATTTTGGGGAAACTCTTCGTATTTCTCCCGAGAGCAGTGTTTGAAAGCCTGTCTTGCTATGAAGCAAGATTCTTACATTAGTAGTTAGATCTTATGCCAGGAGGCGGGTGAATTTATGTTTAATTTACGTAAGTGGTAGAATACGTCTATAATTTAAAACATCAAAAATAAAGATTATATACAGCAAACTAGTGTATTAGAGAATATTGCAAATTATATAAATGAAAAAGCCTAATATTTCTTGAAGATTGCAATACTGTTAGAGGTTAATTTTTAATTTGCTTTTGAAAAGAGATTTAGTGGACAAGGAGCTGAAACAGTCTTTAGTTAAACTGTTCAAATTTCAGATCTCTAAGAGGAAATGGGCTTGCCATGAGTGGTATCTCAAACCACTTCATTTTTTCCTAAAAACAATACAGGACTGCAACCTATTTGTACACGTCAAAAACCCATAAGCAGATCTTTAAAAATCATTGCCTCTTATAATTTTCACTTAAGGCATGGTTTTGTTTTCCTTGCCGGAATTCAGGGGAACACAGTCAGGTGAAACAGAATGTTTTAAACTCAGCTCAGGTCTTGATGTTTGTTCTCACTTGCATATTCCCTCATATTAGTGGATGAGTGAAACTGTAATACCATAATACTTTGTTCTGAAACACTGAACCTTTTTTATTTTCACTTGAAGACAACACATGGGACCTTACTGTACTCCCACTGTGCATTCAACTTTTAATTGGGGTATTAGATTTATAATACCTTCTTCCATGTTTAATTGGTGAGGCAGTTCTGACTTCTTCAATGTTGTTTTTCTTTCACAAACTATTTCAGTGTCAGATTTAATAGACTCAGTAAAGATACTGTACAGTAATTGCCTGTAATGATCATGTAAGCTTTTGAAAGCAAATTGTCAGAGAAAACATCCCTTTGGGTGATCACTGATTTGCTGGAAGTGTACCAAAAAAGAAAAGTATTGGACAAACATAAAAGCAAGGCTTTTCTTATGGATATCTGGAAATTTCTAAGCCAAATAAGCTGGTTAACAATTCGGAAACAAAAGAAAACAAAAGAACTCCAAATGAATTTGTAGTTATAATATCATGATTACTTTTTAATTTTAGCCAGATAGACAAGTGTGGTTCAAAGACTAACCTCAAATCCAGCCTGGCAGCTTTGTTGATGATTTCTTTTTTTTTTTTTTTTTGGTCAATGAATGGTTTATTCGAAACGGAAAACAAGGACAGTCATTGTTTTTAACCTGAGCCATGGATGAAATTCATCAATCACCCATTGAGAAGAAATAAGATCATGTGAAATCACGTTTAGTTTAATTGTGATTTAATGGAATAATTTTTAAAGGACACATATCACAGGCACTGATGTTTGTTACTGGAAGCTAGTACTTTGAACTTGAGCAGTTCTATCTGTATATGTAAATAGGCATTTGAATTGTGAGTCTCCTACAGTTATCTCATTTAATAGCTTCATTACTCTATGTTTTAGAATGGTTTCTGTTGTGATTAAGAAAACCGTGTGACCTTTGCATTAACATTGTATACATTGCTTCCAAAGGGATTCACAGGACCTGACGGCTCACGTGGAGCCACAGGACCAAAAGGACAGAAGGTAAGAACAAAATCAATCATGAAATTATGGGATCTTTTTTTTTTTTTTTAAGCAGGATTTTTGTTTGACTCTGTGCAATTAATTATATGCTGCAGCCTTTCTTACAATATTAAAACATCTATAGAATACAGACCCGTTGGGCCCTTTTCACACAATACAAAGCAGCATCCAGCCAGCGGTAAGGAATGGTGGCATTACATTGGTGACATTAAGGCTGAGCATCTTTAGTAATGGTGAGACTCTTTTCCATCTTGTACTGTAATTATGTCATAGTAATACTCAGTGGGAACCAGAACAGTGACAGCTGACTTCATCAGCCATCAGACAAATGAAATATGCATCAGAAGTCAGAATAACCAGCATGTTTGAATGAAGGAGACCAGCTTGTTTGAGTGAGGGGAGACCTTATCGCCCTCTACAACTACCTGAAAGGAGGTTGTAGCAAGGTGGGTGTTGGTCTCTTCTCCCAGGTAACAAGTGATAGGACAAGAGGAAATGGCATCAAGTTACACCAGGGGAGGTTTCGATTAGACATTCGGAAAAATTTCTTCACTGAAAGAGTTATCAGGCACTGGAATGGGCTGCCCAGGGACGTGGTCGAGTCCCCATCCCTAGAGGGATTTAAAAGATGGGTGGACGAAGTGCTTTGTGACCTGGTTTAGTAGTGGACAGGTACGGTTGGACTTGATGACCTTAAAGGTCTTTTCCAACCAAATGATTCCATGATTCTATGAGGTTTTGGGGGTAGAAAAAAAGGCCTACAGCTGTATCTTTTAAATATTGAAAAGTCTTTCCTTTTTATCAAGTCTCACTGAAACCAGCATAGTGTTAATGAAGTGAATAATGCTTGCAGATTATGTCCACTAAATGATACCCTCCAAAAGGTGGGAGCATCTTCCTGTATGTTGTTTACAAAACTTTATGGTAATGTATCTTGAAAAACTCAATTTTCATCTTTTAAAGGGTGAGCCAGGACTGCCAGGTGCTCGTGGACTTCCAGTAAGTAACACGTTTAATATATGAAGAGGCTTTTTAGACCTTAAGTATCAATATGAAAGATTTGTACTGTTAAATGTAGTGAAGAAAAGCCAGAAACTATTTCTGAGGTTTCAAAGAACTCATAAGATACTAAAGCAGTACATGAAAGAACCTTTTTGTCTTTATATCAAAGTGTGCAGGCATTACTGAAAGGACATTTTTGGTCTGGATGCTGTGGAAAAGAAAGGAGCATGTGTGATGTGGCCACAAGTTTTGGATGCATACCGTTGTTTTCCACCTCTTTGTGAAAATGCTGCAGACACAGGAGAGCCTATGTTTTATTTGCATAAATTAGTCCACAGTTATTTGAGCTCCTTGCCATGCATTTAAATGGGATCACTGAAGTGTAAATGCTGTATGGGACTTCCTGTGCTGTTCCATGTGAAAACAAAACAAAATACGAGAAGGGACGTGCAAAGAGTACTGTTCTAGTTGGCCTGCAGATGGATTTAACATGCATCTTTGGGGGCTGAAAATAATTGTGAATTTTAGGAATTTTACAGGGTTGAAGAAGTGAATGATTGTTGGCATGCAGAAACTTAGATTATATAGGAAACCAGAAAAAACTGCAAGGAAAATGAGTAGTGGAACACTATGACTGGCATGAGATTGTAACAGGGCTGCACATAATTAAAATTTAATTAAAAATCAGATTAATTTTGGAGAAATTATTGGAATTAAATAGAAGAGGTATTGTATTCTGATATAGCACTCCTTGCTGTGAAATTCTGTTTCTTTGACTGTATCTTTGTATTTTTGACCCTGTCCCATTAACTTTCATTAAATTTATATTAAACAATGATTTTGATATTTAGCCAGAGAGGAAATTATAATGTCATTTCTGAAGTCATTACATTATAGACATGTTCAAACTTAAGATGAATCATTCTATATGGACGTTTGTGTTCAATTTTTATGGATGCTGTTTCTTGCCTGAAAATCTGGAAAATAGGTAATACTTTTATAATGGCTGGTCAATCTGTAGACTCAATATATGAGCTAAATTCAGTCACAGAAAATAGCAGATCCGCGGTAGCTTCCAGCTAGACTGAAAGCTCTACATTCTTTTGTTAGGGGTTTGAGTTTTTCTGTTTATTTTAATTTTTTTTTTTGCTCTCAAGTAGATGGGAAAATAATTTCTAGGTTGTTTGGAATGCATTTTAAAAGGTGCAGCTGGAATGAAGAGGTAGCTTAACTCTGTCAGATACGTTACTCAGATGATGTGGAAAAAAGCGTACATGAAAAGAACTACTATGGGAGGGGAAAAAATGGGGAATTAAAACAATTACTGAAATACTAGGTTAAAATACTGTAGTAAATGATGTGGAAAAAAGTGTACATGAAAAGAACTGCTATGGGAGGGGAAAAAATGGGGAATTAAAACTGAATTACTGAAATACTAGGTTAAAATACTGTAGTATTTTAGCCTGTCAACTGAAATAAAAACTGGCTCGGGGAAAATATACATGATTTTACCTCACTATTAACAGAGTAATGTGAGAATGAATAATTAAAAACCCTTCAGAAAAAGTATGTGTACAAAATATACATAAAGAGTGTTAATCTCAATTCAAAAGTGAAGATGTTACTATGGGAAAGCAGCAAACTGGACCACCTTGTCAAGGTAGAATGCCGATTCTGTTCAGGGCAGCACTTACCTGATTCAGGTCTTTTGTGACCATGTTTTGAGACTGTAAAAGCAATAATTCTGAAGAGATTTTAGACCATTCTTCAAAGTTTACCAGGCTTTGTTTGCCCTGAGACTTTCAGTCTTAAGGTGATAACGCTTCAGTGAACCTCAGTAGGGATTGCCTTTGGAGTTGTTCTGCCTCTGCTTAATAAGCAACTGGACCTTGTATTTAAAGGTGAATCTGCAGGAATGTTTATAATGAGGAAACGAGAATTCTTAGTTATTTAAAGGTAAAGAAAAGACGGATATACTTAGTCACCTTGTGTCACTACCCTTGTAATTATTAAGGTTAAGGTTAATCCTTAGACCTCACATTTTAGGAAGAAGCCTAGTGTTTGATTTTTGTAGCTCCATGGTTGTTAACCCATATGTGCTGAATCCATATGGAAAGATTAATGCTCAAAATAAATCTCTTGGGGAAATTCCTATTATACAGGCTTTCCTTTTGATGAATGGCTTTAAGCTGCTGAAGAAATAGAGCAGCTAGTGGAAGTTTCTCAAAATGGCCAATACCAGTCATCTCGCCTTTAGTGAGATTAAACTTAGAGTAATGAAACCTAATTAAAAAAAAAAAAAGAAGAAAAAGAAGGGTAGGAGTGGTAGTGCTGGAGCGTGAAGGTTCTAATTTTCAGATTCAGAGACTTTTTGGGATGCTTTTACTACAAGTGTGAAGTAATGGAGCTGCTTAACCTTTCAGGTCTTTGGCTTGATCCATGAGACCCCATTTTGTTAGAAACATAGTGAGCATGCTTATGAGTCTGTATGCTGGTGACATGATTAATTGAGTATTTAGGTGTAATTAGGCACTCCTTTGAATTGAGTGGCCTTTTGCAAGTGGAGTAGTCTCTGGATGGTTATCCAAAGACTTCATTTCTCACAAAAAAACCCTTAAATTGTTAAAAGTGCTCAGTGCAAACAGAACGTCAGAAGCCTTGGCTACAACATTACTTAGTTTTAAATTATTATCACTGTTTTTCAAGCTCATCCTGTGGAATTTATTGGTCAAGTTAGGACTTCAGGGTAACTGAAAGAAAGAATATTAAGTATCTAAAGTTTTACATACAGCATTTGCTTTTATGCTTCTGTAACCCTTTCTTCCCCAGAATGTATCCTGGCCATCTTCAGCTATCTTCTTTTACTCTCTCTTTCCTCTATTTTTTCCTGCTTCATCATTCAGTTTGAATTTATTTTCTTTGTCTCATCTCATTTGTGGATTTTCTCTCAAATGACAGATTTACAAAATTAGTAGAATACTTCTGTAATTTACCACCAAATTGTACTTCAAGTAATTTACCACCGAATACCGTGATGTCTCTGATCTGGCCCTGGTAAATGGACCTGGGCATGTATTGCACCCTTCGATCCATTCTCTCTGTTAAGTTCCCTGTAACTTTTCTGTTAGTGGTTATATTGCTAGTGTTTTACAGATCTGACATATGGGTAGGGTTGTGTGTATTTAGTGATAGAGAAATTGAAAATATTTTAAGGTCTACTAAAGCACAGCTTCTGGCACAGGGTACACATACAAATACTGGTATGTGACTCTTTGTGGTGGATGGCAGCAGGTCCGCGTTGACAATGTGGAGGTGCTTACCATAACTACAGGGTGAGTGTCTCTGAACCAGGTGATTACAGACTCTGGGTTACTGCCCGTGCACTGCTCCGTGGGTCAGTTGAGCACCTCCAGAGCAGGTGGCAGGTACCCAGGGATGTAAGGTCACAGTCCCAGGCTGCGTGGAGAGGCTTCCTCTTTAGGACAGAGGCAGAGGCAGGAACATGGGCAGCAGGTCAGGATCATTAATGGCTCTGTGTAGCTCCCCAGTTTGGTCTGTTTGCAGGGAGTTCATGGCCAGAAGGGTGGCATAGCTGGGTGAGTGGGAGGCATGGATTGCTGGGGGACAGCTGCGGCTTCTGGGAGTCTTAATTAGGAGGGTGAGGAGATGCAATGGAGTGGGCAGAGGTGCGGACTGGCTTCTGGGCCCATGTGTGGGCTGGACACAGTAGCTGTAGCTGCTTCTTTTGGTATTACTGACTTTTCCTACCACTGTTAGGGGCGCAAAAGCAAGGGGGGGTGTTCCAGTGGGGACCTGCAATTAGTTGGTTTCTTTCTTTCAGAGGCAGGTGATGTTATAATATCAGATATGTGATGCAGTGAAAGTTTGATGTGTACAGTCAAATATAGACATGTATAATATAATGAGTTGCCACAAGGGAGTGTTAAATAATAGCAAAGGAATTATGTAGGTTATACAAGATGAAAAAGTTTACTTTCTGCAGTGTATTAAATGGTTAAAATGGAATGACAAATGCCTGAAATTTTCCCTGTGTTATACCAAGATTTCTAAAGACAACCTTGCAGATACAATCCTGGTATGATATTCTGTGGCTTTTAAACTCCACTTGGCCCAGGTGCCTTATTACGTCCCATCTGAAGATTTAAGTATGTTTGTGGTTGTATATGCCAGTGTTTCATACACATCATTGACACTGTTCTCCATAAAATTATCCATTTGCTTTAGTAATGCAAGTCTGAGGGATCTGTTTTCTTAGAGGCAGTGTTTTGTCCAAATAGGCAGAAACACATTTTTATCTTGGGCACATCTCATTAAAACGATTCAGAGCGATACTGACAGAAAATGTAAACAGGAGCAGTTTGGTGTTCTTTCTGATTACCAGAAAGCTCTAGTTTAATGGATTTGGACCTTGCAAAGCACTGGCAAAGAAATTTTCTCTTTTATTATCAATTTAAGTACACTATTAGAAGGAAGCATGGATGTGTTTATCACAGTACTTGGTAATTAGCTAAACCCAAAGGCTTTAATGTCCTCATTCCTTTGTGGAAGTATATGTGTTTGTAAATATGTGTAAATAAATGCTACTGCAAAGCAATTTAATCAATAATATAATTTTTCTTCTGTTATTGATTACCTAATAATAAAATTGGTGTTTAACATTAGTTAAAAAAGCTTTCAAAATGATTTTGCAGAATCAAAGATCAGGTTTTTTGTACCTTTTTATCTCAAATACTCTGTTCTTGGCAAACAGCTTGACTAGGTGTGGAAGTCTCCCCACATTTCTGACCTTTTTTGTATTTCACAGGGCAAGGGGCTTCTTGGACCACCTGTAAGTGTAATTTTTGCAATTCATAAATATACTGTTTAATGAATCTGTTTAAATATTCAATAAAGATGTTATACTGTAATAAAAAGTAATTAAGTGAAAAAAGAAACTTTTAATCCTGCTGCTCTGTGTATGTTATGTATGCTTTCTTCAGCTACTACTGAGGTTGCTTAGTCTATGGTATATGGGGCAAGAATACTGGTGTCTGAAGGCATTGTTTGTTGTTTGAGAGAATTACATGTTCTCACTCCTTGGATGCTTGTTACAGAGGTATTGTGTGGTCTAAAAATACTATTTAACTTGGTTGTTACAGGGTCCAGCCGGTGCAGCAGGACTTCCTGGGGAAGTAGGTCGTGCTGGTCCACCTGTAAGTACTACCATGTTTGCTAAAAATGTAGGTTTATTCAATTGCTATAAGGTACTTCTAGAAAAACGAATAACTACTCTGCCATCTAAGCACTATTTGGGTTATAACAGCACTTGAAAACATGGGGTTTTTTTCCTCTACAGTGACCACTGGTAGAGGAAAGACTGTTTGAAGCTCATGAGAAATAAGGAACAATTAATAGCACGAAGTCAGGGCCACCCCTTAAATTAGAATTAAATGTTTCATAGAGTGTCCCATATGCCACTTTTTCACTTATTCAAGGAAAGGTAAAATCAAAAAGCAAACCTGCCAGAAATATAGGAAATGTAAAACTTAACATTACATGCAGACCTTTAGCTTTACTCTTGTCTTCTCACATATACATTTTGGTGCATGACCACATACTATTTCTGTTTTTCATTTGCATATCAGTAAACATGGCAATTCAGTATTTCTTCTTAGTCTCATTTTAAGTGTGACTCCATGTATTGACCTTGCGGCTAACTTGTGCACTCGGTTTCAGCACTCTGTCATATTTTGACTCCATACTTTACCAGTGAAATGCAAATTGAAACTGATTGTTAAATTTTTGCCTGAAATTGAAATAGCATCAAGATTTTGTTTAATGAAGCCTACTTTTTAATGCATACCTCTTCCTGTGTGTTGGACTCAGTCATATAAATGAATATAAAAAAGACTTAAAACCTTCCAGTTTGTTTCAGAAGATGATCCATTTAGCTCACTGTCTTGTGTCAGTAGAAAAGGCAATAATGGATACCTAGGGAAGTGTACGGGCTATTTGTAAAATGACACTTTTCTGTCATACTGTCCCACATTCTGGCAGTTGGCAGTTCAGAGACTGCCTGAATCAAAAATTGCATCTGTGCTGCCTTTTTCAAAAGCTATATATGAGCCTGTCCTCAATTAATGTAGTCATTCCCTTCTTGAATCCATTTATGTCATGGGCTTCCACAACATGTTGTGATAGTGAGTCCCACAATGTAATTATACATTGTGTGGAAAAGAAATACTCCTTTTCAGTATTTTTAAACCTATGGCTCTAGAGCTCATGCGTTGTGGGAATTAGTGAATAATTCTTCTTTATGAATCTTGTTCATTTCATTTATGATTTAGTAATATCAAACATACTATTGAATGACAGTATTAAGTTAGAAGGTGGTCCCTGTCAGAATATTAGATTTATTTTAATTAAAAGCATTCAGAAAAAATAATTTGCAGAGGTTCTGTGTTGTCTTTACTGCTGAAAGCACCACACATCAAAACTTCACTAAGAGGAGAAGTTTCTAACTTGGTAAATTCATCCTGGACTCTGAAAAGGGGCATCTTTTCCTCTCTGTGCTTTGGATATTTTTGCCAGTTATTAGGATTCTTTTAATTCAGTACTTAATTAGCAGTTATGAGATAGAAGAGTGCATAGATGATCCTGTGGTCTGATGTTTCAACTTTCTAAGACAGCTGAAAAGTAACTGGTTTTTGTGACTCCTATTCCACAACATTGCTCCCATTCTACTAAAAAATTGGTTTTCCCATTCTACTATGGGAGCCATGTTGTGGGTTTAGATTTTAGTTGGCTACCTAGCCCGGTCTTCTGTAGCTACTTAATTTCTCACTGTTGTTGTGTGGTATGAATATGTAATTGATGGTTGTCATTATTAATATGAATCAACAAAATTACTTTACCCTTTTTTAGGGAGATCCAGGAAAAAGAGGGCCACCAGGGCCACCGGGACCCCCAGGCCCTCGGGTAGGTGATTGCCTTTAATATGTGCTGTCGTGTCTGAATTACGTATTGTTGCTGCTTGAATGAAACTTCTTCTCTAGCTGAGTCCTACAGCTGAATACCAACTTTATGATTTCAGCAGGCTATATTAATTCATAATGTCTAGAGGTGTGTGTTCAAAACCCAATATACACGCATTTCATTATATCAACATTTGATCTTTCATTTAGAAAGCAAGTTTCTAGTCTTTCTAGTTATAAAAGATAGTTTGAAATATAAATTGTGTAACTTCTGTCATGACATCTTTCCTTTTCCGCAAATGGTTTAAACTGTGACTTTTACAGGTTTTAAACTTCCCTGTGCGTTCTAGTATTACTGTAAATGTAGTTTTTGGATCTCACTAGTAGTACTTGAGCAGAGGTAGACTTTTCTGTTTGGAGGAGAAAAATTTAATATTTGGCTCATGAGCCAGAAATATATGCTCCCAGGTGGGTTAATTTCTAATGTCTTTCTTGCAACCAGGCCTGCTACTTGCAAGGGATATAAGAAAGCTTTACATTGGTGCTTTGCCTCTCTAGGGGAATGGTTATCTTCTCTGAGCCTCTTGGGAGGAGGGATGTGTGTTGTGCCTTTGTCTTGTGGCTATTTACCTGCCCAGAGAGATAAAGCTGAGTGTCTGGCAGACACAGTGGAGGCTGGGTGCCATGAAATGCAATCTGCTGGAAAATGCGTTTGTGTCATACTAGTGTCTCTTTAAAAGCTGTACTGTTCCTCTGCTGGACAGACCCTAAATCCATATGCATTATTTATGCCATATTTTTTGTTTTCATTAAAGTTGCCAGAGAGTTGACAGAGACATTGTAAAAAATGTGAATGGTAAAGTGGAGAAGAGTATTTAGGAAACCAGTTTAAAATTAGTTCCCAATAATGACGTATGCTGCTTCTATTCCTTGACAGTTTTGTCCTTTTTAGATTTCTGAAGTGCCACAATCCCACTCCAACTGATGACATTATGGACCCAAACATAACCTCACCTTTTTTAAATCCTTCTGTATAAAAGAAGACAAGCTCCTTCCTTCAACTCCCCTGTGCTTTTCTCTGAAACAGTGTGCTCCCTCTCACTAGCCTTTAAAGAATTCAGCTGCTGCTGTGAAATCACATTTCTTCCTGTTCATAAGCCTCATAAGCCTTCCGTTAGCTTCCACCAAGTATTTGATTTAATATGAGGAATGACCTTCCCCCCACTGAGTCCATCTTGTTGTACACTGATCTCTGGTTTATTGCAATTCTACTAACTGCCAGACATCTCACTCATCTACCAACACTTGTGTTATGGGAAGATTATTTTCTCTGTAAAGATCTGAATCTTTTGCTGAATAGTAGTAAGTTGGAAAAGTAGAAGTTATTCTTCTTACAGAAATTGAGTTGGGTTAGGTTGGAAATTTATGGGGTTTGGATATGTGCTCTATGTTTAATAGAGAATATGTTTTAGGTAACTTAAAAAACAAAAGAAATATTTTGTTTTTCAGAAAAAGTTAGTCTAAGTTAGAGGATAGGAGTTTGCAGGTACAATAAAATCCTACAGTTTAGGGGCTTTTCATGTCGGAGATCCTTTGGTTGATTATACTTCTGATTCCAGCTTCAGATAGTAGTATTTTCCGTTTTCTCTAATGACTATATTGTCTAATGAGTCAGGTCTGGTTATTTCTCTCTTACTGACTTGATTAATTTCATGTGATCTAGGGAACAATCGGCCTGCAAGATGGTGATCCATTGGTAAGATAGTTGTCCACATTTTTTAAAAATAATTTCTGACAACCTTATTCAACCTATGTGGTACTAACTATGTGGATGCTTTTCCAGTGTCCCAATGCTTGTCCGCCTGGCCGCCCAGGACACGCTGGCTTAATGGGAATGAAGGTAAGAGAATCTGTTTGTTCAAGGCATTCCTTACAGAGATGCTGTCTCAGAGCACAAGGGAGGGTAACTGCTGGCTTGACAGAAGGGCAGTTCACTGATGATTTCAAAAAATATTGTATCAGTGTGGATGCTTAGAGTTATTTCAACTCCAAAAAAACCTCTCGTTGAAATCTCTTACTGCTGCTGTAATCTTCAGGGTAAAATTTATGTGTGGTCCTGGAAGGATTAGAGTATGTGAAGGATTGCTTTATTTACTTTGCAAACCAGTAGTCTGATGACTCCAGAAACTAAATATTCTCTCAAATCCTTAGTCTTTTTTCCTTCTCTTTTCATGGGAGATCTGTAACATACTAAATTGAAATGAACAGGTTTTGAGTCTCATTTTTATCTAAGATTTTTTAATGTATTCTTCGCTGGTTTCTGTCAATACTGTTGGCCTGAGGAAATTGTTATGGGGTAGCCTAGGAAGAAATACTAACCTTTTCTAAAAACCTGTCTAACAGTCCTGCTATATTCAGGAACAGATCTTTTTGAATGTGGTGCTTAATATGTGCTGTTAACAGGATAGGTGAGAAAGCATTTGAATCGCAGAGGGAACAGCAAGGCAGTTCTGAGGAGTCTCTGTCTGTTTTGCAAAACTCTGTATTTTGATTTTTAATAATCTCTAATTATTTAATTTGGTTTTTATATTTACTTTAGGGACAGAAAGGTTCAAAAGGAGAGTCTGGTGAACCAGGAAAACAAGGTTATAAGGTAAAAAAAAACAAAACCAAAAAGATGAAAAAACTGCTGTTGTTAGCAAGCTAATAGTAGTTGAGCCTTGTCTTCAAACACGGTATTAGATTTTGTTAGAACTATTAACTGTTTTACCAGAATGCATGAAGAGAGAGTACATATCATATCATAATATGCCAGAGTAACCAAAGGCACATCTCTATTCTTCATTCACCTGTACTCTGTATTTATTGTGATGCAGAAGTCAGTGCTGCCATAGTCCTCTGCTTTTTATTTTGATCATTCAATTTCATTATTATGGAACTCATGGCAAAAACTGAGGTCAAATTTATTAATTGGAAAACTTCCAAACATTTAAATGCAGGAGTATTCTGTGGATTTACGAGGTAAATTGTTCTGTGGCACAGCTGCGTAGTAACAGAGACAGAAAGAATGAGAGGCAAAAATGTATTTGAGAGAGAAAGGAAACAGTGCAAGTTCATAGGCAAAGAAAGATTATAACTGCAGTAAAGAGGCCAAGTCCAATTCAGCTTGAAGACTGGGGACATGGTACACTGGTGGGATGGCAGTGTTAGGTTAACGGTTGGACTTGATGATCTTAGAGGACTTTTCAAACCTAAACAATTCTATGACTCTATGTGAACTCTTTTAAGGTGTTTCATTTGAATTAGCCTTGTTTAATATCGAAATATTCGTAAGAAAAGTTGAGAAGTTTTGCACTGCTTTGGCCTATGCTTCAATGCTAGGAGAAAAAAAAATCAGAGAAAAATGTTTTGTTTTATTTTAAAAAACCCCAACAACACACCCTGCTCTCTATTCCTAAATATATTGAAAAGAATATTAGCTTATTAGAAACAGCTCCCCTATTTTTTTCCTGTTGTTTTATGCTCCAAAATTCCTTTATGCAAATTGAACTGGGAGTAAATATTGTCATTCCGCTAGTGTGCTCATTGTATGAGAGAGGTAATCATCTAATCTAATGGGATTTGACCAGATAAGGCATTTTACCATCTTAATTTTCAAAAAATTTTGCAGCGCAGTACGATACTGTGATGCAGAGCTACTAGCATGTCCGGTCCATTCACATATATGAGTGAGTAGACTTCATTAGACTTTTAATCTAAAAGAACATTAAAACCTAAAGAGAGTAATGTCAAGAAAAAAAGGAATGACAGATTAGGAGTAAAATATCATTACTCTTCTTTATACTGGGGTTGCTTTGAAATTACCCTTTTGACTAGTAGTTGAATGGAATGTGAACCTAAATGAGTGTCTGTCTATGTTCTGTGGAAGTAGTGTGACTTCATTTGGGTTTCCTTCAAGCAGGACACGGTGACAGAAAACAGTAAGTAGTAAATGTACCTCTTATGATGAGGGAATAATATTCATGGTATGGATTAGCTATAGATGTATTCCTTTTGCATTCCCAGGGTGAAGAAGGGGACCAAGGACCCAGTGGTGAAGTGGGAGCTCAAGGCCCTCCAGTAAAGTATTTCCTCTTAAATAGCGTTACCCATTTGCTTTACTATGTCATATCTTTTTTTTTTTCTTCTTATTGTAAGAAAACAGATACTATAAAAATGCCACACACCTTTCTCTTGATTCTGCCATATTGTCTATGAATGAAGGTAGAATTATTTAAGTCCCTCCAAAAAGCTACATTATTGTGTGGCACAAAGCTCTAAATATTTCTATGGAAAGGCTTATTTTAAAAAGTATTTAATGTCCTAAATTTTGTATTGTGTTTAGACTGTGCAAATACTTCCTTTCCTGGCCTTCTTTTCCATAATTTTGATGACTCTGACTTCAGCCTTGCAAAGCTAGTGTTTATGTTTAAAACATATTTGACGGTGAAACTGAGGCTTAGCTAAGACTAGAGGATGAAGTACCAGCCACTGAATAACAGACTTTTTTTTTTTTTTTCTTCAGTTTTTTTCCCTTTTGCATGCCAAGGAAGTAGCCTTCAACCACACTTATGATTTTGGAATTATTTTCTTGTCCTGACTTCTTGTCACCTGACTTCTTTGTTCTGGCACATACTTCCTCAACTTGTTTCCTTGTGAGGAGCTGCTCTTATAGTTACCACAGCCGAATAGGAAACAGAATAAAAGAGTCATTCTAAGTGAAAGAAATAGACATAGACCTTAGGCATAACACATTTAATTTCTATAGTTTATTTTCTGATGGGGTCTTATGCTTTCTTCCTAGGTGTGAAACTATTGCTTTAATGCCATTGGTGTCCAGATGTGATACACTAGCTTACCTTGATGCACATGTCATCCAAATCCTAAATTACAGAATTCTCTATAAACATAAGACAACATAAATCTCTGGATCAGGATTAGAGAAAGAATAGAGACTAAGTAAAGGAAAGGGTGTAATCCTTCCTATGTCTGATGCTGAAGAAAGTATCCCTGGGGCCCTGGTGCAGAGAAAGTACTTGTGTGAGATGCAGCTTCTGCTGTCTGAAGAGCCAAACTCAGTTTGATAAAGTTCTTCTATCACTGTGAATTAACACAGTAGAATTAAAAAACAGTTAGAGATTGACTTGACCCTTTTTTTAAATGCATTACTCATTTCGCTGTTTTACCAGTTGATGACCTTACAAACAAGCTTTAAAATAATTGTTTCCTATTAAAATGTAGGATTAGTAATATGCAGAAAGTAATGCCAGATAGACAACCTATGGAAAAGAGCATAGACAATGCTTTAGAGGGAAGGTGGAGAGGCTGTAGACTGTTGTATTTTCTTCTGTTTCTTACGTAAATGAATATAAGTTTCAGATCCATAGAAGGGATTAGGAATTTGGTATCCACAGCAGCACCTGCAATCTAACACTTTTATATAATGCGTTGACAAGAAGACTTGCATTACATAACCACCTCTGGGAAAGGTGTTGCTTTTGATAGAAAGTAGCGGGCACGACAGAGGCCCTACTTCCATCTCTGACCCTGGAACAAGGATTAGCCTGGAGGTCTCTCCCTTGTTCGGCTGCTGTAGTCACTGTTACATTAATCATGCTTTTTCTCGTGTTTTGGGCTGACAAGGCTTTAAATGTTCTGTGCAAGACTCCATCTAGCTTCATTAGGATGAGGAAAGGGCTTCCCATCAGGAGTCTGGGCAAGGAGCAGGTTTGCCTATGCTGCATTGTCGTGCCTGTAACACAGTTAACACAGTTATGCATTCTTCTTGCAGGACAAACATATTACGGCTGGGGGTTTGGTCTCTCTGCAGAGAGGAGACCTGTCATGTAGTTTAAGCTTCTCAGGAATAGGAAAAAATTGAAGCCGAATTTTCCATGAGACTGTATTTTGAGAGGAGGTGGTGATAGTTATGATGCATCCTGCTGTACTAGCATGTCTGCTCGGTCCAGTCTCTCAAGTGTGGTAGGCATATAAACTTACCACATGTATTCTCAAAAAAACATGCCCAATTTTGTCTACTTCTAGAGTTCTATAAAGTCTGATGGTGCCTTTCTCCTGCATCCATCCTATACCTCACTTAAGACAATTTAGCACTTTTGCAAAAATAAATATTGTAATGCAGAAGTAGCTGGATTTTTCCTTTTATATTAAGAAAGGAGTAAAATAAGTATAAAGAAAGCATGTAGAACCCTTGAGTCTTCTGTCTGAAAAACAAGACAGTTCTGATGAAAAGATATAAGCATAATTTGAATATACTTTTCATTTTTAGGGCATCCTAGGTGTCAGAGGTATAACTGGTATCATGGGACCTAAAGGTACCAAAGTGAGTATTAACCTTTCTTTCCATAAAATGGCTTGGATATAAAAAAATTGACACTCCTGAATGTTTTTAAAGCTTATTTAAATTTCTCCTTTTTTCCCCCTGCGTGTTCTCACTCCTGCCTACTCTCTCTGTATTTCCATAGCTACTGTACTTCTGACTAGAAAGAAAGGCAGCTTGGTCCTTCTGATTAATGAAGTGCATGTACTCTTCACACCTTTCCCTGTGATCCTAGGATTTATAGTAGTTCGGCATGTATGCAAGCATGTAGTTAGCAAGATAGCAAGTTATAGCAGCTATAAACTATGGCATGTTTTATTTAAAGCTAAAATTTACTAAGTAGTCCCTCCTGTGATTTACATCTTCCTGAAGCCTTTTACTTCCACTGTCCCAGTTTTTGTCAGCGTTTTTATTGAGAGTTTGTTCATTCTCCATTCTTTCTGCTTCTTGCATCCTTTGTGTCTTAAATAGCTTCCAGTGGGATTCATGTTTATATGGGCTCTGACTTAGCTGGGTAATTTTTCTGCTGTTCATCAAAGTGATTTTAATTGTTATTTCAAAATTGACTGTTAGATTTCTATTTTTATGACCTTTCTAAATCTATGTGGTAAAATTTTCTGGAAGGAATAAAATGTAGCAATCATGCCATTTTTTCCTTCTCCAGAAATGAAGTTATGGAAACCTTATTCTGTGATCATCTATGTTCAGAAACAACGTCAAATTTGTACTGATTATTAATGTTCTCATGAGTGATCCTTCCTAACCTCTCAGACACATTTGTGAAGCTATTACTGTCTTTGCTTTTCTGGCCTTCTTTATATCTTCTAATTCTTCATGGTTATTTGCCTACGTTTTTGTGCTGTTTTATCTATTTGAAATATTTACTATGCCTGCTTGACAAAGGAGTTCCTTATTCTCTGTAAATATTTTTGAAAACATTTTTTTTTTTCCTCACCATTTAAAATTACCTTCAGGGTAGGAATTGCACAGTTGCCTTGAAACCTACGTGATAAAAATAGCTGCCTGCACTTGATTATTTCTATTCACATTTTGGTCCTATTCTATTATGTGGTTAAGGATATAGTATTATTAAGGATGATGCAGGCATTTTCTGAAGTAGCATGAAAAGGTCTACCTATCTGGTATGGTTTTTTGGAGAATGAACTAGATGTCACTTTTTGAATTACATTTTTCCATAGTTATAAAATATTGGCTTTCATAACTCCACAAAAAACCAAGATAGATTAAAAGTTTACTAAAATTCTTTGGTTTTGTTTTTGTTTTGGTTTTTTTTTTGAAGTTAGAGCTATAAAAAACCCCTCAGCTGTAGAGAAGTTGCAGCTCCCTGCAAACCAGGAGGGAGCATAAGCTGTTAGTGTTTCAGCGCTTCATTTTAATGTCTTGTGTTATCTATCTGTTTTGTAGGGAGCTCGTGGACTTGATGGTGATCCTGGTCCCCAAGGTCTTCCTGGTGCACCTGTAAGTAGAGAGTGTGTTAGCCAAATGCTTCTTATGGTCTACCCAGTTAGATATGAAGTCCTGAAACTTTGTGGCTGTGAATAAGAAAAACCTCTTCAATCAATTCCATTGATTCCCCACAGATGAAGAAATGACAGTGATGTCAAGTCTCTTACTCTCCCCAAGGAATTATGGGGTAGATGAACACATTTGCGCCTCTTAGTATGCTATTGTTACCTCTTCATTCTGAGTGCTACTGTGCATTAGGGTGGCTTGGAATTTTTCAGGTTCTAACCTGGAAAATATTCATTCATTAGAACAAAACCTGTACAGGGCAATTTGTGACCCTGCCCGCAACCCCCAGCTGGAATTTATGTTTGGAATAGCCAGTAACTGTATGGGTTGAAGAACTGAGTGCAACATCCTTTGCTTAGGCACTCCTGGATTCCTAGGGGATGGCTTGAGCTATGTTTTTTAAAATGTAGCTGTTGGCTGCAGTTTTAAGAAACTACATTTTTAAATGTAGTATGAGTTTAAGATGTCTGCTTTAACCAAGTGTGAATTGTACTGTTGTTGATTTACTGGAAGTTTTAGCTGGTAATACAAGTAAGCTTATTCTGGTTTTATTGCTAAAATAATCTTTTTTTTTTTTTCCTTGTAGGGGGATCAAGGACAGAGAGGTCCACTGGGAGAGGCAGGTCCGAAGGGAGAAAGGGTGAGCACAGACAAATTTCAACTCATGTTGACTTGCAAACACTGTTTACTTATAGCATATAAACATACAGCATAATTGGTAGTCTCAAAGTAATGCATATCTGAATGAGTATGTGTTGAAATGCTTTGCATCTGTCATTCCAATGTGTTTATTTTAATTTTTTAAAATTATTATTATTCTTAGGGCCCTCAAGGTACAAGAGGGATAAATGGTCTCCCTGGGCCTAAAGGAGAGTCTGTATGTATATTTAATTTCTTCATTTGCTTCATGTCATGCTAATTTGTATATCAGAGTGCTTGGGCAAAATCTCTCCAACAATACATTAATTTTTTTTTCTTTTTTTTTTCTTTCAAGGGCTTGCCAGGAGTTGATGGCCGGGAAGGGATCCCTGGAATGCCTGGAGCAAAAGTAAGGCACAGCTAGCATATATCTGAGCTTTGGTAGTGCCCTAGATTTGTTCACTCATTTGTGGCTTTTTATTATGCTGCTGCCTGTGGCTTTATGCATATTATTAGGGTAATTGAATGAACTTTCCCATCCTACAGATTCAAAAGTACTCCACCTCTGTGTTCCAGAAATAAAATTTTCCCTTTTGTTTGATTTGCATAAATTACTTAAAATGTTTTTCAGGGTGAACCAGGAAAACCCGGAGCTCCAGGTGATGCAGGGCTTCAGGGTCTGCCAGTAAGTATCTGATATTCTACCTTTGAAAGTTAGGCTCAGTTCAAACCACAGAAAGGCCATATATAGGTTTGTTCGATGCTGGTGATGGAGCAATTTAAGTGAAAACCTAAGCAAGAGGCCCAGGAAGAGTATGTGTAATGCAAGGGGAAATTCTGCTCTGTGTACCCAAGACTCTGCACAAAAGCCTAAATCTCCTCGTGATGCTGTGGTGCAGAAGTCGGTCTTACAAAACATTTGTGGCCAGCATGCAATTCTTTTCGGTTTTCTCATATCTGAGACCCTGAGGATATTATGGTGTGACCCCACAATTAGAGCTGATAATCGTTGTATTGACCAGTGCCAAACCTGTTCCCAGGGTGAGCTGGAAGAACCAACCTTCTAGTCTAACATATCTTAGATGAACAATCATCTCCTTTTGATATTCTGCTGGCTCAGAACATCTGGAATGCATCATGCTCATACTTCTTTCTGCAGGGGGTGGGGAGAGGGGGCAGTTTTCTAGTGTATCCCCTGTGGTGAAGTTACAGGGAATCAGTAGTGCTTTATGGACTCTTTTAGAAGGTAATCCTCGCACATTAACTCAGCAAGTTTGAAAACTGTGCCAACTGTCAGAAGCTAAATAGAAACTTCCTTGAAACACTGTGCTATAGGAGTAATTGCTGTGAGGATATAGTAAAGGAGCTGTATTAAAACAGAATTGGAAGTAAATTTGTAATATAAAGTGAGCTCTTAAGCTTGGAAGAAAATTTGGTGAAAGCATACTTCCTATGAGCTGTTGCACAGAGGTGAGGAAGGGATAAAATGTATAAAAAAGTATCTGTTAAACTCTCTATCTCCAGTCTCGGAATACCAGGACCAAGAATCTATTTCTAGTCTAAGCCAGAAAAATCCACAACTCCTCACTTTTCCCGGCTCCTTTTGCCAGTTTACGAAGTAGGAATAATACTGCTTATCTCTTACTTTGTAAATAGAAAGAATTCAGGCTTGGTCCATTATTGGATAAAAGTGCTTCAATATCAAGTAAAAGGACTAGAAATATCTTAACATGAGAAAGATGTTTTTTAACACCATTCCCAATCCCCCTAACAACAAATAAACACTGTAAATGTTATTTCTTTCAGGGTTTACCAGGCTCTCCAGGTGTGAAAGGCGTTCCTGGCCCAAAGGTAAGTCACACTGAGTGTTGACTTTCTTATAATACTGTATTTGTGCTTATCAAGTTCTGAAGTATTCAGTGAAATTATATTAACTTTCTGTTGTGGTAAGAGACAAGCCTTTGGCTGAAAGAATTAAATATACTGTTTTATCAATTCTAGTCCTTTGCTTTTTTATAGTTCTTTTGCTACATGATGTGGTTTTCGTTATTCCAGACAATAAATAATACCTAAAAAAGGCCATTTCCTTTTAAATTTGTGGAAGTAATTGCTAGAGGAGACATGTGACATGGGTACCTCACTACAGTTTGAAATGAGGGATATCATAATAAGAATAATATTTACAGCTGTTCTAAGTTGATTTAATCATAGAGATTCTCATCCCTATTTAAGTACCACCAGATTGCAGCATCAGTTCCAATTAAGTTTACAGAAGTATTGTATGACTGAGGTTGCGGAATGTTTCAGACAATAATGTTTGAGATTAGTTTTAAGTAATTGAAACATAAAACTAGATTCTGAAATTACATGGAACGGTGTTATCCTTCTGTGATTTGAGAGCAGGAATCAAGTCTACTTGGGATTTGTCAGTATGTAAACAACAAAAGAACTGAAATCTGACTTTTGAAAAATTAAATAGAAGGAATTAGGTGACAGTTAAGCAAAAACCAAAATAAAGGTAGAAGTTAAAAAATTAATACAGGCTGATGTTTTTAGACCTTATTGATTTCCTTATTTTTTATTTTAAAATGGAACAGTAAACTGTTGGCTTGGCTAATATTTTTCATCTTTTGTCCAACAGGGTAATAGAGGTCCCCCTGGGGTGCCAGGTTTGATGGGAAATTCTGGTAAACAGGTAAGATCATTAATCTTATTCAAAAGATCTAGGAAAATGAGAAGTTTTGCATTGTGCAAAAAAATCACTTCAAATTTGTTGCGTTCTCCCTATCCCCAAAACAGGGTGAACAGGGGCCAGAGGGAGAAGCAGGTCCAACAGGACCCCGGGGACCACCAGTAAGTATTGAATAAATTTCTAAGTGCGCATATGTAATATTGAAGTGTCTCAAGTTATGGTTGCTGAAGCTAACCATGAGATAAAAATACTACTCAGCACAAGTCCTAATTTTTAAGGTAAATACTAGGTGTTCTTTTACTTCACCTTCTGTACCAGGTGGATGTGCATCATCACATAGAGAAATCCAGAGGCATGTGTCCTATGACTGTTTCTGGCTTTGGTGATAAATTAAATTTTAAACCTTTGTTTATATTCTTCTGGTCTTCATTTTTTAAATATGCTGAGTAAAAGCCCAAGCAGAGAGAATGAGGGTGGTTTGTGACAAAATGCTGAAACCAAACTCCTGTTCTTCCACTGCAACAGTCAGCTCCCCACAACTGGTGTTGAAAAGCTTAAATTCACTAGCTGTCAGTAGATCACTTGCTCTTTTCTTCGCCTCTTAAAGAAGCTTGTGCTGTATATTACAAGTTTTAGCTGTATATTACAAGGTTTTTAACTTTGGACTAAATATCCAGAACATGAATTTTTTTACCTAGGACCTATTTCTAATGCATGTAGTGTGAACGGTGTGGCAAGGTATGAAGGAAAGGTAGCTGTCTGTCCTACCTAGTAAAGAAAATTGCTAGAGACTGTCCTCAGCCCCCTTGGTCAACTGCCATGGCATGGCTTGTCTTCATACTGCTAAACTCCCTTTACACAGCCTCGTGTCTAAGAGCAGGCTGTCAATCAGTCAAATTGCCTATTGGGAACAGTTTTTTGCCTGTGTTCCCAAAACTCTTCTTGGGTATTACCTCGGAAAGTCCAGTTTGCCTGAGACAAAAGCATGCTAACCATTGATCATGAATGATGGTGAGATGCTGCTCAGACCTGTGCCTTGGCTCTTTCTGGTTAGTATTATGAATGTAGCTATAGTGATGTGAAGTATAGTATTTACTTGGGAACACTGATGTTGTAGTTTCTTTCACTGGAGATTTTCCTTAACACTAGAAAGTTTCAGAAGACTGCAGAAATCATTGCTGGGCTGGTGGCTCACTGCAGGAAATAAATGTGCTAAGGAAAGTGAACTGATGGCACTTGCTAAGGCTCAGTGTTGAAGACAAAGGACAGCTGTTCCTGAGGCATGCTTGGGGTACTAGAGAGTCTGCTGGGTGCAGATTCCAATTCCCTCTAGGGTGGACCTGGCATGGATTGAAGTTACATAAGGCTGATCTAATTTCCCTTCTGCGAGGGATAAGAGGGTCAGTGAGTTGAAGAAAATTTTCACATACCAAAATTCAGTCTGACAGCATTGTCAAGGCTCCAGGCTCTGTAACCAATTGATTTTTCAAGCTTTTGTCTTGCCACTGATACCCTAGGGATACTTTCCTGGAATTTTCTGAGCTTCTGCTATCATACAGGGACATAAGAGCTTTACTCATGCAATTGTAGGGTTATCCTCATACGGGGCTTAGAGACAGGGATATATTTGTAAGGGTAGTTCATGGGTCAGGAATATCTTCTCTGAATTAACTCTTAAATGTACAGCAGCAGTCAGCCAAGTAACAGATTTCATTTTCTTTTGTTTTCTTCTGTGAGTTGCAATTATTATGTACTAGATGCATTAATTCATGAGGTCACATTTATTTTATACTGGATTTTTGCATAAGTGCTGTATCCACAGCTGCCTATGAATGATATAAAAAGGGGATTATATGACCATATATACTTATTAGGATGGAATATAGGTATCTTCAGCCTCCCATATATCCAGCTTGCAAACTTTTATTTTTGTTGTTTGTGTTTAAAAGCATTGGGTGCACTAGAAAACGTTTTCAGCCCTATTCTTCTTGAGCTGATATTTTGTACACTTGTAACAGGAATAAGAATTATAATTGAATTGGACCAAAGTAATTGCCCATTCTGATAATGCACTGTAATCTGCTAAACTATGCTTTTAATCCTTTCAATGTGAGCACGAATTTACAAAATCAGCAATCCATAGAACAGGAGTTGACATGAAAGGTTAATTATTAGTAACCCTGTAGTCTCACAGAAATACTTAATGCAGATTAAATACAATGATTTTTCTGTTTATCACTCTACAGACCAGCAAGACATCTGGATATCTTGCCTTTACTTTCTCTGTTTTACAAAGTGCACTCATTTTGGAAAACATGAGAACAATAGAACAAAAGCATAGAAAGAAAAAAACTTTTGGTCAATACAAAATGGAGAAAGGAAGTAAATTATTGATAATAAAGTAAGTTTGCATGTAGAACATTAAACAGTAATTTACTTCTCATCTATAGTTCCTTTAAAACTATAGGGAGCCTTGAATAATAACTATGTTTATCTTCCTTCTGCTCAAGATTACAGGCAGCATATGACTGGAATGGCTTTCTGTTTTCTTTTTGGGAACACTGGAAAAAACATTATTTCTACACAAAAAACTAGAATGATCAGGACTTTTTTGTTCAGGAAGGATACAGGGTTGGAGTATTGAAACTCAGTGAGCTTTGGTCCAGGTTGAGTTTGTATTTACTTTAAGGGCAGAATGAAGAGTGTTTTCTCTTTCTTCTGTGGCATGTACATGTAGCAGAAATATTTGAGCCTCAGCTTTTAGGACTCTGCCCTTACATTTCGAGGAAAAACAAAATCTGCTGGTTAAATAATTCTACATGCCATGATTTTCAAACTTCTAAAAGGAGAAATTTTGAAAATAAGTTGAGAAAAACTTTTATAGTTGCTCTAAAGAGAATTTTTCTTGTGAATATTTTTGTATCTTTTTCATATTTTGAAATTTTCTCACAACTTTAATATTTGATAGTTTTTGACCAAAGTTTTATAACCAAACACTTTCAAAGCATGAGGATTTTATGGTTACTATTCAGGTATTTTTCTCATCCCTTTCCTTCCTATTTTGAATTATCCTCTTTAGCACTCACCTCAGTTATTTTCTTTCTTCTTTACCCTTTGTTCCATTTCACTCCTGGTAATAGAAGACTCAGGTAGCAGTCAAGAGGGGCTGGACTTCTTCCTTGGAGTTGGAAAAAAACCTTGATGTTTTGCAGGATATGGAGAACTTTAGTCCCTTAATGTATGTAAATGCAGCAGCCACGTGAGACATCCTCTTCACTGTCCCAGTCCCTTAATGTATTGCTGCATGGCAGCAGCCACGTGAGACATCCTCTTCACTGTCCCATGTCACTTGCCCCTGTTCTTTCTGTCACTACTGGGGAAAGACAGCGTGGCTGGTAGCTCCAGGAGGGCCAGAACTGTAGAGGAAAGGACCTCAGTGAAGGTTTGTGGGGTGATAACAAGGCTGACTCTGCCAATATGGACAGCAGGCAGGTATCTGCACTAGGGAAAAATAACACACCTACATTTGTGTTATATTAAAAATTGCCTGACTTTTCAGCTTTAGCGACTTGCAAAAGACATCTTTTTGAGAGGAAATTTTCACTTCAACTAGCATGTAGTTTTTTGAGGAGCTGCACAATGGAGTGCTATTAAGCAATGATCAGTGACTCCGTGGGACAAGTTAATACTTCTGTGCTGTTTATCAAATAGCCTGTAGCGTCCTCTGGCATAAACCATGTTATTTCCATCTTATTTTCATTATTAAACAACTGTTGGAATGTAGTTGGAACAGTATTGTTACCAAGCAGCAGATTCAAATTTTTTCCTTTTGGAAGTCTGTAAACATTTACAATTTCACCGTGAAGATATTAAATGTTTGAAAACAAGATAACTAGCTCTAATTAAAAATAGGCAAATTCATGTGTTGGGAGACTCTTACCTCACTGCTGACAAATCCCTCTAGGAGGAAATTACTTTCAAAGGTACCATTTTAGTCTATCATTGCTTTTCCTTAAAAAACTTACATTGGTACCTGAGCAGAAAAAAAAGTTTTATTTTTGTTTATTTAGTTTACTATTCATCTGTTCAGTAAAACAGAAAAACAACAGGAGCAGCATGGAAGTTTTGTCTTTTGTTTCTAAATCAAGCATATTCTCCATTCCACTCTAATTGTTTTGTTGGTTAACATTATGTTTGCTTCACAGTGGGACAGACAATCCAAGTAATTACCAAACTCATTTGTGATTTAAACCTTTCTAAGCCAGTCATCATGGCAGGTGGCCTAAAGGAAGCAATTCTCAAACATCAGAGTGTCATTCCTAATCAGTGGAATTTAGCCATGCTCCCTAAGCTGCTTAGCCATTTTCTTTCATATTTGTTGAGATTTAGTATGATTTAATTTTTCATATTGTGTCTGCAGAAAATACTGACACCTCCCCCTGCTTTTTGATTCCTTGTTTTTCTTCAGGTATTTAACCTTTAAATTGTTAACATTTGGAGAAAATTTATCATCCTGTGATTTTGCAAGTGAAAAGAGAGCTTGGAACATTTTAAGTGACCGCTTAACGTGAAGTTCAATACTTGCCTAGCAAATTGAGCAAACTCAATTTGTATGCGGGCCAGCATATATATGTTGTTAAGGATTGAGGACGCAATACATGTTTTCCTAACCTTAGCAACAGAGGTTAAGTATCTAGCTGCCTCAGATTTGATACCGTAGCCCCTCTGAGAGACTTCTGAGGGGCCCTGGTTGGTTGGGCTGACTTGGTCTCCGGAGGTCTCTTTGTCTCTCTGCTCATTATAAAGAGGGAGCCTGGAGACTACCTTGGATTTGGTACTAAAACGTCAGACAACCTGAAGTTAGATGAGAATTCTGTTTTCAGCATCATGAATTACTTTCAGCTGAATAACTTTCTGAGTCTTTAAAGATATTTTTGTCTTACCTACCGTGAAATGTGTCTTTGGTTACCCTAACAATTGTAACTACAATCTAGCTTTTCTATCCTATTCTTTTTACATGACTCCAGCTGTAGTAGTGGGTCATTTTCCATAGTTGGTATTGGTGTAGTGATATTGGTATTGTGGTAGGATGAAATGTCCTTGCCTCCGTTTATATATGTTTAGGTATTAGTGTGCATGTTTTGTATATATAGTTTCAGAGGTGTTCCACCAGTGGTGAGTCATAGTTTACATTTAAATCACAGCTAAATGGGTTAGCATTTGCAGAGTCAAAAGAACAAAGTGGATTTCCATCCTACCAGGTATGCTTTTTATCCAGAAAACCTAAGCCTCTAGATGGATGTAACTAAACTTTCTGACCTTGCACAATTCTGCAGCGTGGTTTGGACACTTACAGACTATGTATCCCAGCCAAACATGATTAATATCTCCAAGTCTCTCCAGTTCTCATACTATCCATCCCTGTCTTTCTAAACTGCATGATCAGATTCCTGTCCACTACCTCACATTTTACCCCTCCACCTCCAACAACAGCTTCCTTTGACTTCTGGGCATGCTAGACCTCTGGATGTCAGCAGATAGCCTAATGTTGGTGGCTTCTAGCCAGTATAGACAGTAACCTGGGTAAAAAATTGCACTTGTTATGGAGTTAGTGTCCTAAAGCTGTCTTAGACATCAGTTAACACTATAGATACAGCTAGTATGGAAGGTCTCTGTCCTTCATACCTGGCCACAGCATCACCCTTGAAGGGAATGGCAGCTATTGGGCTGCTGCTTGTGCCCAAAGCATGATACAGTGAAGAGTACATTTCATGCTACACCTATCTCTTACCATTATCCTGAGCAGTACAATTTGATTATTACTCTGAGAAAGGTGCAAAGGTGCATTTAAAATCTAAGAGAAAGTTGCTGTATATTTACTCTTCTAGAAAATAATACTTTATATTTTTGGATGCTTTTTAGTACTGTACGGAAGGTCAAAGGAAGAGTCCTGTTGATGCTTCCATGGATAAATCCTTGCACTTAAATTAATAATTCCTCTGAGATTTTGGATGAAAAAAAGATTATAAGTTAAATTCTCGCAAGTATATAATTGACAAATGGGTTACATTTTGCAAAAGACTTTGAAACACTAAGTTTAAAAATGTTCATTCCAAAATGTACTTTGTGTATTCCTTGATATTCTTCAGATTTAATTCTCTATGGCACTGCTATTGAATATACTAAAATTGGTATGACAGATATTATAAAAACAAAATTCTTAAATAGAGGAGAGTTTATTACAGTATACACTGTCAAGAGATTCTAATTAGTGTTTCAATTATCTGGCCAGCTAAGTGAGATGCAAATTACCGAGGGAATATTCTCATTCTTATCATTGTTCTACTCAATTGATCAACAGGAATTCAATAAACCAGTGAAAGAAACTGTTTTAGCATGAAAATGCATTCTGTCACTGCTTGTGGGAGTTCTACAGAAGAATCAAGTTTTCAAAATTTCAGTAAGGATGAAAACTATCCCAGACAACCTAAAGGAAGGTCTACTGTAAATCCTGTATTGTCCCCTTATGTGTGTTACATTCAAAGGCTAAATATAGATCTTACAGAACTGTGAGAGAGACATTAAATCTTCATTTAAATGTATTCAGTGGTCCTACAATCCTACCTTGGAACAAAGGGAAGGTGGATTTTGGTGTAACCACAGTCTGTGGAACCATCAGCTGCGGAAGGGCTGCATCCTGGTATTGTTCGGTACTGCGGTGCTGTACTGCCATTTCACACCCTGCTGTTTCACATGTATGTGCCTTGCCATCCTCTGGGAGAATGACCCAAGCAGTACTCACATGCTGAGCAATAGTATACTTAACAGAAATCAATTATCGATACTGTTAAAGTACTGGAGCAGTCCTGGACTTGCTTTTGGTCCACACTGTCTTGACTGAAACAATCTCTAGGGAGTGGCCAAGCTTTGGAAAACTTCAGGGGCCTTTTGCAGTGATAGTCTGCATGCTGCCTCCCTTCATTGTAGGCCAGGAAATTTTACCAGTGTGGGTGCAGGTCAGTCTGTCCCAGCTCACTCTAGAGTAGCTACTTTCCCTCTTCAAGCATTCCACCTCTAGGAAAAGTAGGAATTTTGAAATGTGTCAAAAGTACATAAAACATACAGATTCTAGTCCCTTTTTTTGTTAAACCCAGGGCAACATGCCCATTGATTTGTGAGTGGCCTGCAATTACGGACTGTGTTATATATAGGGCTGCTGTGTAAGAAAGGTAGGCTGAGGACATGGCCAAGCTACCTTCTGTTCTGATTATTGCCTATGAGTAACTTGGAACACAGAGGAAGGTTTCATCTGACCAAGTGCAGATGTCAACACCTGAACCAGTTATTACAGAAACCCTCTTATAGGCTGTGGGGAAAATGTAGATGCTTCTAGGACATGACTTGTGAAGCATTTTAAGTGTTTACATGAGGACATTAAATGCCTTTTTGTCTTCAGCCCCATATGAAGGGAACCAAGAGTAACTAGCTCGATGTAAAGCCTGTCTCAGGGCCATTTCAGTCAGGTATAACTTGGAGGAGGCTTTACAGTCTTTTAAGTTATGCCATGGGCCACTGGGATTCCTGATTGTTCTTTGGGTTACAGTTCCCCTCTTACTTGCTAAAACACAACTCCCGCAGATCTTGCAGTGGTGGCCCTTAGTTTGAAGTAATCTGTCCATACAGACATAATGTCAGTGTTTACAGGAAATGCCATCCTTTTGTATTCCAGTCTTCTGTATACTAACTTTCTTTTTTATCACCTTAGAAAAGCATTGGTGTTTGAAAAAGTGCCTGTAGTGTGTATTTGACAAAAGAATTTTTTTCATTTGGAATATTTTTCTTGCATTCTGTATGACCAGCAGAACCTTTGATGTGCTTAAGAGGTTTATTACATGACTTAAACTCTATGGAAAGTGACATTGCTTTTGTTGTATTAGCTGTATAGTAATCAGACATGAATGTTATGACATATACAAGGAGACTAATTTCTAATACTGATCATAATTTTAATCATTCTCTTCCCTGCAACAGAAATGTAGTAGTATTCCAGGTCAGAGATGTAGAACAGAGTTATGTCATTAAATAACAGGTTTTCAGAAAGGTTAATGTATCTTCTGGGTTGTAAGATGAAGGTGATTTAGGGGGCTTTTTTTATTTTTTAATTTTTTTATAACATAAGAAAGCTTCTAGAAATTATGCAAAGTGCTTTAAAAGAGTAGTGATTTTAACACTATAGGATATTTTGAAGGAAATGAATGGAAAAGTCTGTTTATGTTCGGTTCTCTGATCTCTCCAGGATACCTAATTATTTTTTGAATTATAGAGTTAGTTTTCCTAAGCTTGTGTGAGAAGCTGTCATTGCATTTATGACCTGGTGTAAAAGGCCATGTCTGCCATCTCCTTTTGTTGTTCAGTATGTCACAATATTTCATGGGATTTTTTTTATTATGAAGAAAATACACGTATTTAAAATTATCTATTGCATACAGCACTAGAATGCTTAGATCTGCTTTTATTCAAAATTTTCTATAACAAGTTATCTACTTGCATATCTAATAACTTCAATTCTTGATATTTTATGATCTTAAATTCTATGTTGTGCTTTTATAGCAAGTACCCCTTATGTATTCACGCAGTGGAAGCAAGAAAAGTGTCTCAAGTGAGACTTAGGCTTGTGTTGGGACAGTGTTTGAATTTCTCTGTGTAGGTATATATCTGTTCAGGTGAGAGTAAATGTACAAAACTTATTGAGCTGTTCTGCAAGGTTTAATCATAAGAGACAAAACCTTTTGAGAAAGGTACTTTAGTTCAAAAATTGTTTAAAATCTTCGAAAATTTGACTCAGTGTCAGGCTTACCCAGAGTATATATTCAAATGGTTGCACTAAAAGTTGGGGTTATAACACTAATGTGAATATGATGATCTGAATGGATAAATGTATTTGAAGTGAAGATATAAAGTAAAAATCCAGTAAAAAGCATACTTACACTTACCACTATTATGTGATTTTTAAAGATTATGCTTCCCTGTAACAGTTTAGACTTTTTTTTTTCATCTAAATGAGTTTTTTAAACATGATATTTGCACACACTTTTCACATTTTTCCATTGTTCATATAGGATCATGGGCTTTTAAGTATGTGGTCATGTGGGAGTTCAGTTGATGAAACTAAACAAAAGCCTAAAGCTAAGCATGCGCATCAGAGTTTGTCTTAGTAAAGTAAATGTGCTTGTGACAGGTAACTCTCAGGTTTGATTCCATGAAGGGGACTTGATTGTGCATAATCAGTCAGCAGAATTGATTAATTTAATCATTTAATGACAACTAAATATTGTATGATATTGTTAACTAAAAAAGTTTACATTTCTCTGGAATTCTCACTATTTTTAATGCATGTGATACTTTTGCACTAATAAACAGAAGTCTTGATTAAAGCCAACTGCTAAGTAGTGTAATTCACTAAACATTAAGGAAAAAAAAATCATACTTTATTCCCTGTTCACAGGAAATATTTCAGGAAGTAATGGTGTCCTTCTATTTCCTATAAGGGTAGCAGAGGGGAGCCAGGTCCTGCGGGTCCTCCAGGTTTACCAGGGAAATGGGTAAGCAGTTTATTTACATATTCAGTGCTCATGTTTACTTTCAAGGAGCTATGGTATCATCTGGAACTACACTTACCCATTTATCTATGCAGGGAACTGAAAATAACGTTGAAACGAGTGATTGTCAAGTTTCTTTTTCAGTCCTCTGTGACTGTGCTAATATTAGCAAATGCTGTTTTAAAGTATATGGAGATGTGTGGGACTTTTTCTTCTGTTTAAAAAAACATAAATCCTGTGATGTGCAAAGTTGAGTTGCGCACTCCTGTGTGGGCTGTGTGTACTTGGGGAACGGGAGCAGTGAAAGACTGGCTTTCTGCTAACAGCTCTGTGAATGGAGCAGATTATGAATGCCACCTTTTACCAGTGCTCCAGCAGTATTTACACAGTAACAGTCAGAAGCATAGCTGGGGAGGTTTTGGCTGAAAGAGGCTGCTGTTACAGAGGAATGCACAAATTACAGAGTACAAGATCTTAGGAAGCATTTTTAAGAGAACCATACTGTTGTCGAAGCACTGGAGGGTGTAAAGCCCTGTAAGCCATTTCTATTGTGTTTGCCGGCAATAAAATAATAATATAATGCTCTTTAAATGGCTGTATTTTGAATAAGCTCTATTTTCATTAGGTAATTGTCTTTCATCAGGTTAGGACTGTTCTGGGAATAAGATTCCGCCCCATCTGCTTGTCAGGGTATGACCCTTAGTTGTTCATTCTAAAACAGATTGGGTAAGTTTACACCCTTGCCTTATTTTCACAGGGTCCCCAGGGTGATATTGGACTTCCTGGACTGCCAGGTCCTCCAGGCCTGCCTGGTGGTAAGGGTGACCGGGTAAGAAATGCACTCATACATACAGACAGTTTGATGTCAGGAGTAAATACAATAGTTTGAGCATTTTTTGCGGTTTTTACATGAATTAATGTCTGGTTTCTTGTTTTGTGTGTAGATCTATTAACTGCTTGAAAGCAGTGCTCTAGATGCCCATTTACTACTTGTAGCTCATAAAGTGTAGAGGAAAATTCTTGACAGTGTTACTTAAGGGACTGAAATAAGATTTCTGGAGTAAGTATTTCCTTTTTTTGGAGTTTGAATCATTTAAGGTCCTAAATCATGTTGCAAATTATTGACGTGGCCAGATCTGAAATTGTAAGTCAGGTTCCGTGGCCACTAAAGACCTTTGGAACTTCAGCCCTGGTCTATAGTAGATACAATGTCTTTTACATACGTCTTAGGACCTGCTATGGAAATGCACAGGCTAATGCAGCTGTTTAGACACTTATATGTACATGCACAATTACAGGATAGAAGTACCTCTTCTATTTTTTTGTTAGGAGGGAAGAACTGGGCCCTGGAGATCTCGCATACCTGCAGAAGGTATCGCGTTGCTGAGTAAATGTCAGTGAAGACGATATATATCTACAAGAAAATATGTTCCTTATCTTCTCTTGCTTATAGGAGGCTACAGAGGATGGAATTCACTCACCAAATTCAGACATCTTTGTTACAGAAATCATAGAATAGAATAGAAGAGAAATAGTCAGTTCTACACTGTGTTTTGTCCTTCTTACTTGAGACGTCTACTTCAGTATTGAATGATTTGCACTTTTGAATTGCCTCTTACTTTCCACTGACAATCAAGGAAGTATAGAACTGTTAGTGAGACATGGGTATCACTGCTTTAGACGTCTTTAGCTGAACAGAGGAATCCTGCCCCTGGTATGCTCCCAGCACACAGCGTAGAGTGACTAGGTAGGGCTTGCAGTTGTTTTTGGCAGTTTTTGAAAACTGCTCAGGTCCTTAAAACCAAGTTTCTAAGTAAGTCTTTATTGTCATTGAGGTATTTCTCATGTGTTTGGGCGTTTTTTTGTTGTTTTGTTTCGTTTTGTTTTTAATGCTGAGATCAGGAACATATGTTTCTAGTCAAATGCAAGTATTGACATAAAGCAGTCTCTTTTTATTAGATTGGTAATGATTCATAATTTAGAATTCTCCAGAGAGAAATTGAAGGTACCTGAGGAAGAAAATCTGGAAGGAAAATAACTAGTATTTGTTGCAGCACTGACAATCTCCCTCCAAAGATGCGTGATTTTCCTCATCTACCGCATAAAGGGTCTGGACTTCTAGGATAAAAGCAGAATGTACATGCTGTAAACAGACCCAGTGAGATGCAGGCTACACCCAGGAGGTTTCTGTTTATGTAACTGGCAGATAACAGTATCTATGCCTGCAGCTTTTTTTTAAATCCTAGAGTTGGCTTGATGTCCTCTGCAAATATCTTAAAGTCCAAAAAGCTATGCTAGAATTGATCTCATCCTGCGATTGCTTTTTAGCTTTCCTGTTTTGAGACAAGTGTCAACTGGATCCACTCGTATCCTTGATTAATTTTTTTTTTTCTTCAGTTACATAAAGGCTGGAGTGAATTTTCTGGGGAAGACTTAACATGGCTGCAGCTTTGCCAGTAGCACTGATCTGCAGCATGTATTCCATATAAAAATAAATTGTTATCAAATTCAAAGCTCCAGTTGATGTTGGTGAGCATCCAAGGATAGTTTCCCACCAGTGATGTTCTCCATCTTTTTTTTCACTCTTTGTAGGACATGGTCTATCTTCTCTGCATCATGATAGATGGTAATCAGGGTTCTTTATTGTTTTGAATTCGTTTTAGCAATTGACACAGGTCATCATGTTGCAACAGTTTTCTTACCAATGTGAGATTCATTCCAATGGGGGTAGGTAATAAATCTTGGTATAATGTATAGATAGATTGTAACAATTCGTGGGTGGTGACAGGAGCTGAATACGAATGACAAACATTTTCTTCAGTATCAAGGCAAATGTCTTGGGCCTTAATGGTACTTCACAAATAAATCCTTGTTCCTATACAACACATGTCACATCAACAGTTTGCCACTTGTTCCCATTTTGTTGGGCCCATTCTCTGTGTTCTAATGGGTAGAGTACAGTTCCATTGTGATTTAATCCCAGCACAATGATTGGGTATATGGTGTATACCGAAGCATTGCATATTGTTAAAATAACGCTTTACTGTTGGTGCACTCATAAGTGAGATTGACTAGATACACCAAGACTGCAAACCCTTTTCAAATGGAGTCACATTTTCCCAAATTACCTTTCAAATCTCAGTGGGCAAGGTGCCCTCATCACCTTCCCTTATAATTGCCGCTACAGTAGATTGCACCATAGCTGAGCTTGGATACAGCTAAAGGCTAGAGGGACATTGCCTCTACAATTAATTGGTGGTCCTTCTCCTTAGTTCTTTCCCGTTTAGGCAATATATAAGATAAGAGTCGTTGACTAGTTCCCAGTGCCAGCGAAGAAGATCGAAATGGATGTTCTAATTTATGCAAATAACTCATTACCAACCTTAATTTTTTTGCTAAAACTTCAGCATCTATGCTGGTTAATACTCCTAATCCTGTTCTTAAGACACCAGTCACATCTCTCCCTTGTTTGTTTTGGAGAGGTGAAGGTTCGCATGTGCAACCATACCAACCATGCTTTATAGGATTTATTTAGGAATGGTGAGCAGGTAGGTTTAATTGCAGAGACTATAACCTGTATGGATAGCTCCACTCTTCTGAGGGACTATGATGGATTAAATAGCACTTGTTGCTGGCCTGTATATTTAATAGCATGGGGTCCGATTTCAGAAATCAGCGTATATGTAGTTTGGTCAGTAGTGGGAGCAATAAAATAGGGAGTAGGTTAACAGGCAGTATGGGTATAGTGCCAACATATATATATGTTGGTATAGTGTCAGGCCTGGTAATAGGTGTTAGTGTGACCTTTAAGGATAGTCCATTTCCGTTATCTTCCCCTGTATCTGTCCACAGGCATACTGCTTCTACAGTTGTGTCATTAAAGAGGAAACTAATTATACTGGGGCATGAGAAACAGTTTGCTCTGCCTTTGATTGAGTTTGATTTGTCCTTTTGATGACTATGTAGATGTTTCCCTTTGAATAATTTGTTACTTTACATTCAATAGAGATTTTTGCCACCTGGTGTAGCAGAAATAAGGTGACTTTTATTTGCTTTTACCATTGTGTGATTACCAGTGATTGTCCTTGTTAGATTTTTGTCTTGGTTTTCCCAATATTCCTGTATTCCCATAGATTTTTAAACATGTATGCCACAGAATGTACTATAGTTACCATATTGATTATCATAAACAAAAGAATTGGAAGTTTCCATTCCGTATGTTGGGCTTGTTGACATGTGAACCGAATTTCATCCGTGCTGGTGATGATTACTTCTGTGAGAAGGAAAAGCAGTCTTCTGATGGTTAACCTGATCTCCAGGGTGGGTGTGCTGGTATCATTCCTGGTATCGATCCTGAAAACAAAAAACCAATACAAGTCCCAGGGGGATTTTTCTGGACTGGTTACCCCTTCTAGTTAGTGGCTAGGATGTATCCACCCAGCTCTAATATGATGTTTAGCTCCATTGCTATCTTTTGCTTCCCAGGCCAACGGGCCGTGGGGTTTTGTTAGCATCACTGGGACAGTGCCAATTTGTGGTAAATCTACCATAACGGATTGCCCTGGTCGGAGGGCAGTGGGGTACATGTTTACAACTGATGGAGATGCTTCATAAGGTGCTGACAGAAAGAATGACTGGGCTCCCTCTTAGTCTGCATTGGTTATTCAACTGGTGAACCACTTCAGGCAGTTGAGTATCCCAGTGGGGCTCGTGTGGTTTAAGACTCCTTTTTAATAGACCATTTGCTCTTTCTACTATCCTGTTTGATTTGGGATAGTAGAGGGTATGGAATACCCATTGACATCTTCCTGCTTTGCCCATTTCTGCATTTACTTACTGGAGAAATGTGAGCTGTTGTCACTTTAGATCACATCAGGGGCTGATAGACCTGAAAATGAAGAGGCTAATCCCTGATGGTGTTCTGAAGGTGGCCTTCTGATATCTAATTCCCATAATTATGCCTGAGACAACTTCTACTCCTGTCAGAATATACCGATACCCTGAGGAGGGTTTAAAGGGTCCAATGTAAGAAATTTGCCTTGTTGACCGTAGGGTTTTTTCCTTTATTGAGATGTAGGGGAGGTGCTTTGGCAGGGTGATCCATTTGCAATTTCAGTTTACATTGGGGGGCATCTGTAAGGATGATTTTACATGTTTTCCTGTCTAGAGGCCAACCTTGGCTTTGAGCTGCAAAATAAAGTGCTTCTCGGCCTGTGTGGCCTAATTTCTGATGCAACCATGCTCCCGTTGGTACAATTCGGGGTCTGGCATGTCTTCTGTTTTCATTCTCCTAATTATGGCTAATCCATCTGCTTGTTGGTTCCATTTTGTGGCTGACTGGTCATTTTTTACATGGGCTGTTACCCATCCTAGTTTAAATGGCACTTGTCTAGCTATATATAATAATTGCCAATCTTCAGTTCTCCAAACTGGAGATCTATTTACTTCCCAATTCAGGGCTTCCTACTGACAAAGTCTTTGAGTGGCACCTGCCCACAGGGCATAGGAGTTGACATAGATGACTTTTGCTCCATTTTGTGCTGCTAAAACAACTGCCCTTAATTCTCCTACTTGTGTACTACCTTCACATTCTTCTATTACTTGTTCGCTTGTGGTAAAGTCTAGCGCAGTGGCCTTAGACCACCACCTACTGCTTACTCTCTTTGCTGAGGCATTGCTAAACCAAATGCCTTCAGCTGGTGTTCTCTCAGTGTGGGGAAGTGCATTTAGAATCAGCGAAGCTTTAAATGGCTGGTTTAGTGCTCATGAGTTGGCGTTTATAGGCATTTGTAGTGTGGACGTTTTAGTACACCCTTCAGTCAGTTGTATTTTGTCTGCTACTCCCATCAGGTAGTCATACCAAGGTTGTTCCTGGTGTATTTTCTCCACTTGTTTAACTGCTTGGACTGAAGACAAAAATCCCTTTTCCCACTCAGAATATCTCTGTTCTGTCTCTTTAAGTGCAGCTGAGCTAAACATTAAAGGTCTTTTTAGCTGGTTTGGAATAGATTGCAGTAAGTGCCATGTTCTGCAAAGCCCCATTCTGCTATAATAGGGTCACAGGGATGTACTGGCCCCAGTGACTGATATGTCTTTAATTCCTGTATTAGGGTTTTGACTGCCTCTTCATGTTCTGGCTTCCATTTCCACAGTTTTCCCTTCTTTGTAAAAGTGAGTACAGTGGGTGAGCAACGATAGCAAATCCAGGTACATATTTCCTGCAGTACCCGTAAGCTGTTGTATTTCTTTCCATTTTCGTTCCATTTTACTTAGGGTCTGGTGGAATTGCTGCATTATCTGCAATCCACCAGGTACCTAAAAATTTTACTTCTCTACTTGATCCCTGACATTTTTCAGGTGGAACCTCAACTTCTGCTTTATATAGTGCTTGCCACACTGCTGCTGCCCCTTCCCCCACTCATTCAGGGGAAGTCTCTCTGATCAGAATATCATCTATATATTGGTACAGTTTCCCAAGGAAGTGAGAAGTCTGTAAAAGTTCAAAAACTGCAGCATGAGCAACCAGAGGTGAATGTTTATATGGCTGTGGGAGTCTGTTAAGGGTATATTGTATACATTCCCAAGTGAAAGCAAGTTGCTCTTTATTCTGCTCCTGCAAGGGGACGATAAAGAACATACCTTTCATGTCTTGTACCACGTTCCATGGGTGTGTGGCTGTTTGTGGCATAGCTGTTAAACTTGCAATATTGGGTACTGCAGCCGTTGGCAGAGCTGTGCTGGCATGATCTACTGTCAGGTGCCATCTCCCATCCAGCTTTTGGACTGGCCAGACGGGAATTGTATGGGGAATGGGTTTTGGAAATAATGTACCATTTTTCCAAGTCTGCTATTATGTCAGAAATTCAATTTTGTGCCACAGCAGAAATCAGATACTGTGGTACATTAGTAGTTTGCGAGCTGGGGAGCGCAGGAGCTGTGCAGAGTACATGCACTGTGGCCTCCCAGTTTCTACCAGGGTTGGGGTCTGTAGTTGAACTGGAGGACCACATGCTGCCATCTGGCAAGCACCAGTTTTGTCCAGTCAAAACACTGAAACAGAAAATATTTTCACTGGGCTTTTTAACTGCAAAACCAGTAGATGTCATGCATTTCTTGCCTGGGAGCTATAAATTAAATTTTGTGGTGCTCCATTCACCCCAGTGACTTTAACTCTTCTCCATCTGGGTCGCGCACCCAGCTTCTCTGCCTCCTGTTGTGTTAGTATTGAAATTTGTGCTCTCATATCTATTAGTAATTTCACTAGTTGTTATTGAGGACAAACTGGAATCAAAATCTAAGTGCCCCCTTCATTTAGTGACTTTAATATGGCATAATTTACTGTGGCGGATATTGGGGTATGACCTGTGTGCGCATAGCTTGTACACAGGTGGCTTTCGTGACAGCAGTGGATGGGAATGGATGGGAATTATAGAAGGCTTACCTCATTCCAGGGTGCCTATTCCCCCTGCCCAATAAGCTACCATACAGGTGATAGAATGGGTTTAATTTTCAGATCCAAGGTTTAAGAAGACTCCTGGACCCCAATAACCATTTGCTTCATCTCCACTGAACTTTATTTGGTCATTGCTGCTCAGGCAGACATGCCATGAATATTCAGTTTCACCTGGCTTTCTGCCTTATTTCTCTTGTAAATCTGCCAGTTGCAGTGGATCCCTAAAGGGGGCCTATAGGAAAGATGGGGAAAATCTTTTTAGTAGGGCCAGCTGTGACAGGACAAGGGGTAATGGTTTTAAACTAAAACAGGGTAGGTTTAGACTAGATATAAGGAAGAAATTCTTTACAATGAGGGCGGTGAAACACTGGAACAGGTTGCCCAGAGAGGTAGTGGAGGCCCCATCCCTGGAAACATTCACGGTCAGGCTGGACGGGGCTCTGAGCAACCTGATCTAGTTAGCGATGTCCCTGCTCCTGCAGGGGGGTTGGACTAGATGGCCTCTAGGGGTCCCTTCCAACCCAAAACATTCTATGATTCTATGATTCTATATCACAGAGCACCACCTGGAGGCCATTCAGAGTGTTTGCTTTAGTGATGGGTCTAGCCTCATATTCAGGGGTTTCTGAGGGGAGCAGGGGGGGAATATTTTCCTCATTGTCATCATCAGGATCGCCCCAAATATTGCTATCCTGATTCTCTGGGGATACTATTAGTTTCCTAAGTTGCCTGCATGAACATTATCCCAACCTTTTCTTCCTAATTTTGTTTTTTTCTCCTTTTCTTCCTGTAACTGCTTCTGTAGCTGCTCTTTTTGTAAGGACAGTAATAACTCATCTGCCTTCCTGCCTTTTATTTCTTCTCTTAGATCTTATTTCCTCCTATTACTATGTTTCCTATACTGACAGGTGGCTTCTAGGCAGGTGCCTAACATCTTACAAATCATTTCCTTTCCTTTACCATCTTTAGCATTTCCTCTTGCTAATTTTAATTGTCCTTTGATGGCACCCTAGTCATGCCAATGTTCACGAGCCCATTCTAATGAGCATTTGGGTCTCAGACTTATTCCATGCCTCTGTAAGTAATCAGTGATACTACTGTCCGTCCTGCTGACTAGGCCAAGTTGTCACAGGGGGGATTTAGACTGATTAAAGAACCACTGCCAAGGTACCAGCAAAAGTAGTTTTATTGAAATGTGATGTTGTAAAAGTGAGACTTAACAAGGTTCGATGGCAAGGTTCACTCTATTACTGCGGAGGATATAACAATGGTTCAAAGTTATCAACACAAAATCTTAATGCACTATAATGCAAGGTTATGTGTGATATCAGCCACTTACTGAAGATCTGCAGCTGGTAAGGGGTCTCTCAGCTTCAAGGATTAACCTTGAGAGGCGTCCCAGCTCAAGGGGAGATCACCACCATGCAGCCAGCCACTTAGCAGGGAGAGATCGAAAAAGGCTTTCAGGCTGTCATATTTATGGAATAAAGTGGCTGGCTTATAGTGAAATTACATGCGATGGAAAAGGTAAGCACAAGACTCCTTGTACCCACAACTTACTTTGTTCCTTGACAAATGAGTCTTGGCAGACCCACCTGCTATTCCTGTGCTAATTGCATGGTCGGTCTTCCAGTTTCCAAGGCCATATTCATCAGTGCTTAACCATGTTACCCTGTTCCTGTGTGGGTTTTCAGAGAACAGGTTGGCAGTAGAGAAGTTCTTGGCCTAGGCCTTTACTTCTTTTGGAGCCTGAACCAGACCGCCACTATTCTGTTTATTTTAGTGAATTAACCAGCACCAGGCCAAGACCTTGGCACTGGAACATGATCCTTTATACTGATAAATAGTTAGTGTAACCCCTGGTGTATTTTTGGCTGATGCTGACTGGCACTTTCACAAACAATTCCTGGGCATGGTTTGAGAGGGATGTTTACAGATAAGCAGTCAAAAAAAGTGGTTATTTTCCTATTTTTTTTTTTGACATCTTACCCTGTTGTCACCACTGAAATTTCGGGAGTCAATGTAGAATAGATTCAGATAGTTTCAGCTGTGATTTTCATGTTTGCTAATACAATACTCTGCTCTGGTGAGACCTCACCTGGAGTACTGCATCCAGCTCTGGAGCCCTCAGCACAAGAAGGGCATGGACCTGTTGGAGCAGATCCAGAGGAGGGCCACTAAAATGATCGAAGG
>NW_009259863.1:111109-124916 GCF_000687185.1 Egretta garzetta
TGTTCAACCTGGAGAAAAGAAGGCTGTGGGGAGACCTGATTGCGGCCTTCCAGTACCTAAAGGGAGCCTATAGGAAAGATGGGGAAAATCTTTTTAGTAGGGCCTGGTGTGACAGGACAAGGGGTAATGGTTTTAAACTAAACCAGGGTAGGTTTAGACTAGATATAAGGAAGAAATTCTTTACAATGAGGGTGTTGAAACACTGGAACAGGTTGCCCAGAGAGGCAGTGGAGGCCCCATCCCTGGAAGCATTCAAGGCCAGGTTGGACGGAGCTCTGAGCAACCTGATCTAGTTAGCGGTGTCCCTGCTGACTGCAGGGGGGTTGGACTAGAGGACCTCTAGGGGTCCCTTCCAACCCAAAACATTCTATGATTCTAAATACTGCAGGCCATGTTTCGCAAAAGCTAAAGCTTCTCATCTCATCTTTGCCTATTGGCAGTTTTGTTGCTCTAAAGATGAGTAAGAGGAGACAAAGAACCCCCAAAATGATGTTAGGTTGGAAATCAATGTCTTTTTGTGTGAGTAATTGTAGAACCTTAATAAGGCACGATTTTGAGAACACTTCAGACAAAATTGTTTCAGTGTTGTTTGACAAAATCGGAGTTAAATAGGTCTGTGATTTCCACTGCTTAGCTTTGTGAATAATTTAGTATTGGCTCTTCATCCTCAGGAACATAAGAACAAATCTGAATTCATTAAGTTGTAGATGTTACACTGGTTTGTGTGCCTATATCTTATGTGAATTAAATGGATCTCTGAAATGGAAGAGAAAATACTGTATCTCCATCTGTTTTAGAAATTTTTTAATGCACAGTTATAGTTCTTTTGGAATATATATGCTTGAATGTGTACAGACTGCAAAGAACATTTAAGGATGGTGTAATTGGTTTTCTAACATAACACAAATAGTAAGATTTTCTTAAATAATACACTGTTCCACAAATGAAATACTTTTACTATAGAAACAGTTTACACATTTTTGAAATTAACCAGGTCATTAGTTTATTCCTCTTTGGTTCCTGCCTGTCCACACAGGTACATTTTGTTACAGGATTCTAAGATGAAACATAACATTTTTTTTAAAAAAAGGAATATCAGTTTCAAGAGACAAGCCATTCGGGTTTGACTGTAATGATCAAAATTCTAGAGACAGTTCTGCTAAGAAACATTGACAATTAAACAGCAAGCAAGACGAGATTGCGACTGAACTTGTGGGTGTCTCAGCATGCTTATTCCATGTTAGCAGAGCTGGTACGGCAGTCCAGAATACTTAATAGGGCTAGAAAAAGTGATACACTTACTGGATTTCTTACAACTTCTAAGCAATTAGCAGAGCAGAGTTGTAGCAGCTGCAAGAGCATCTGCCATGTAAAGGGGAGATCTTCTCTTTGGCAGTCAGAATCTATACCATCCAGTGTGGCTGTGGATTGTGTGTTCCGTGCTATTACTTGCCTTCAGTGTGCCACCTTAATTATATAGTAAGACTTAAGTGCTTTCATTGTCATTCTTAAAAATTTGCAGCTTTAAAGGTCTCTTGCATTAATGCTAGATGGTAGGTAGAATTGAAGATAATTCAGTATTCTTTTGAACCTGCAGTTTCAAATTCTGACTTCTTTTTTTTTTTTTTTTTTTTTTATCTTTAACATTTTAGGGTTCAGTGGGTGAACCAGGACCTAAGGGTGAACAAGTAAGTCATGTTACAGGTCATGGTGCTTTCAAGTCACACTAGCAAATGCTGCAGTATATTATGTTGACTAAATCTGAAGGCCAATAATATGTCTTCTATTGACATAGGGTGCACCTGGAGCAGAAGGAGACGGAGGAGAAAAGGGTGACTTGGTAAGACATTATTTTATCTCCACCTCATCTAATATTTTGTTGTCGTAAATTAAAATTTTAAAGTATTGTTGGAGTGCTTCAAGCGTATGGTTTGATCATTGAAAGTCACATTTCACTTTTATACTAACTGGGCATTGCAGAGCAGGGCTGTTCTATTAACTCTGAAGTATGCATATTTTGTTAGGTGTGTATAGTACAGTCCAGGCTGCCTTGAAGGGTGCGTGTGTGTGTGTGTATATATGCATACATATATATACACACACATAGATAGATACATATTTAGAGATACACCAAGTGCTTGTATATAAATATATATATATGCATATACACACACACATATAAATTCTTGGTGTTTGAGGCAGTGAGGGTGAGGAGGTAGTTTAATTCAGGTGAAACAGGAGCATAGATAGATAAAAAATGTCCTTGACAGGTCAGACTTGATGGAAATATTTTGTATTGCTTTTATCTTTGGAAATAAGATGTAGCAACTGGCTGTTAGGGAGAGGAAGAGTGGTCTGGAAAGAGACTGTGTCACTGTGATATTGCTGGAGGAAGGTGTATATACTGCAGGAGTGCAGCATGTTGTGAATTCACATGGGTAATGCCTGAGTCATGTGCCCTTGTGTAAAGAGAATTGATTTTCCTACTGATAGAGCAATGCACTAGTCCAGCAGCTCCTATGGGGCCCCATCCAGCAAAGCCAGAACTTGCTCTTTCAAAAGGAAGTAAACGTCTCCCTATTTATAAAACAGTACCCAGTTTATGTGCTGGAAATGAACACGTTTTTCCTACACTCAGCAATTCTGAAAGGCTTTGAAAAGTTAATTAACAGCCCTAGTGAGCTGTCCAGTAACGCAGCTTTACCATCACTATGCAGATTCCCAGGAAGCAATACTATGGGTTGTTTAAGTGTGCTGCCAGTTAGTCTGGTTTTAAACTGATAACAGTTGCTATTTCTACTTCACTTATGGCATATTCATTAACAGACAAAGTGGCTTTTCTGACCTTTAGAAACCAATTATTTCACAATGACATTTAGGAACTGGGAAAATACAATTTTCAGAAATCTCTGCAAGAGTAATATGAAAACACCAGTGAAGATGAGTTCATATATTTAATAGGTGATTACAAGATTTTGAAACATTTTTTTTTCCCCAGTTCAAAGGGAAAACTAAAAACTTCTGAACAGTTGGACTGCTATAGACAGTCAAGTGATAGAGGGGTCTCAGGGCTGTTCAAACCAGGAGCCAGGTTGCTGGGAACAGGAACTTCTAGGGGTTTGGCTTCTTTGCAGCACATTGGGCAGACACCTACGTGGTTTCTGTTGCAGTTTTGTCAGCACTAACACAACACTGTATAATATCTGTAAATCTGGAAAATTCTGATTAAATAATGCTTCCTCTAAAGGTTTCCAAGTGATCTGCTAAGATTGTCCTGTGCCATAGCTATGGGTTGGGAGGTTAGAGCCATGTGTCTAATTCTAAGATAAGCAATACAAAACCAATTATAGTAAACACGCTTTATATTTGTACCTTATAGGAATGTTTTTGAGAAAGAATTTTTGCAAAAAACTGCCTGAAATTTAAGGTTTATTTCCAAATGAATTGTAATTTGAGGTGGAATTTTGCATACATCAACTAAATATGTGAGGTTCTTTTTTAACAGTGAAAAAAAATCATGTCAATTTTTCTGCTTTTGTAATGTCTGCGATAATGGATACTCTCTCCTAATATGGTTTGTCTTGCTTTTGTGCAGGGTGATATGGGATTACCAGGAGCAAAGGGAGCTGTAAGTATAATGAATAGCACTGTTACAGAAATGTAAGTATCTAGCAGATTAGATAGATGGTTTTCTGATTTATGAAAGAAAATACAAATAATGAGCTGAGTGCTTTATGACAGTTAAATTATTTCCAACAGCATTTCTTCTGTTTAAACTTTGAATACAGTTAATGTTAAAATGAATTCGCTTTGGAAAGGCATTCACATCCTGGATTCTAAGATCCATAAAAAAGAAGCATTATTCAACAGCAGTTTTCTGGCCAACCAATTATTTTTTTTAAAGGAAATGAATGCACTCTTTGTACAGTAGGTGTTGTGTAGAAAGGAGGCCCAATGCAGTGGCTGTGTGCAGCCTGTAATCTTTACACTGTGAAGAAGCTGGCAGCAACTGTGATGTCTGTGAAAGCAGACGTATTTATGGCCCAGATTCCTCTTTTTTTTTTTTTTCCTTTTCTTTTTAGAAATAACCAAATGGTAGCTTTGATGTGGATAGTGAGCAGAAGCTTGTATGTCACATAAGAAAAAGAATTTGAGAGCTGAACGCATTCTTTTATTTCAGGATCACTGAAGAGTGGGATTGCTATAGCAGCTGACAGTTTGGGCTAAGCTACTATCGTACCAACAGTTCTGTCTACAGGGACCTGAGGCTGAACGTAGCAAAAAGAGCTACGCTTGTGTTCTCAGTGGCCTGTGTGACTTTGGGGCTAAGCAAATGCAAGCTAGAGAGTGTTTACTGCTGATCAAGATCTTGCAGAAAGGACATGAGGAAGAGCTAGAGTAGAGGAGAAATCTGTAGTTTTATCCCTCTAGATTTTTAAAACCCTCTTCTTTCGAAGAACCCCTAGAGTACTTGTCATACTAGTAGTACAGACACAAGGATGAGTAATCCATCGGGGAACCTGATAACTCACCAGGCTGGGGAAGAAAGAAATGATGGTTTCCTGGTTGTATAGTCCCAAAGGGAATTTTGCTGTCCTCTGAATAAATCTGCTGAAGGGTGTTCTTTGAGTTTTCTTCTGAGAGGGACAGCAGTCAGCTGTCTGAGATGCAGCATAGATGGAACGGAAATGGCTCCACCTTGTGGATTTAACTGATACCACAGTTGAGTAATTCGCCATATTTTGAACATCTGTTTCAGCAAGCAGGTGTTGGTTTTATTATTTTTTTTCCCCAGTAGATTTGGGAAGCTGTAAGTATGTAGGAGTTTTTTCTGTTTGTTTTGGTTTGGGGGTTGGATTTTGTTGTGGCTTTGTTTTGGTTTGGTTTGGTTTTTTTTGCTTTTTGGTTGTGTTTTTTCTTTGTTAGTACTACTATTGATTAATAGCAGTACAATAACTTGCATTGAAAGTCACTTGAAGGTATCTATAGGTGTAGTCACTATGAAAGGGAATGAAAGGCATTTGGAACAAGCAGGGAGCTGGAATTTTTGTAACCTAAGGAGCACTTAATGTCTAGAAAAGTTCCATGTGACGTGCATGAGGACAGAGAAGTAGAAACCAAGTATAGGAGATTGTTCTTTGAAAAAAAAAAAAAACCCAACCAAACAAACCAAAACCACCAAACCCCCCATGTCTTGTGCATGTCACTATGGATGCCCATTTGCCTCTTTTGACAGAATATCTTTTTTTTCCCACTGCTCCCCTTTAAGGGAGGATTACAGACCTCTTTTTAAGTTTATAAATCACACAACCATTGTCTCCAGTTGCTTATTTAAAAAGAAGCTGTTCAACAACTCTACATCCCAGAGTTCATTGCTTTGCATTTGTGAATAGCTCATCACCATTTTGATATGTCAGAATGAGTCTAACACCAGTATAGCAGTCTGTTGAAAATCTTCTCTTTCATTGTCAGGTTGGTAATCCTGGAGACCCTGGTTCCCGTGGGCCTGAGGGAAGTCGGGGACTGCCTGGCATGGAAGGGCCACGAGGCTCACCTGGACCACGAGGCTTGCAGGGTGAACAGGGTGCCCCAGGTCTGCCTGGCAGCCAAGGTCCAGCTGTAAGTACTGTTTTAATGTGATTGGTATCTTTTTGAATTCTTAGCTATCACTCACACCACTCCTTTATTTGCATCAGGAGCTACATACACATGCAAAATACAAGTGCCACAGTAGAGTCTGAAATACACTGTACCTCACCACAGGTACATTTGTGCACCAGAGAAATCTTAGGGTTGTGTACAGGTAGGTGGGTCCTCAGGTCCTCAGCATTCAGCTCAGTTCCATTTTCTTATGCCCCCCCGCACTGCTGTAGTGCACATGTACCAAGTTTGATATGTGGGTGTATCACACATAGTATCTACCTTGCTAGTCAAATTGACTTCGGCTGAAATAGTTGCACCTGCAGAAACTGGAACATCTTTTATTGACCAGCCAGCATTTTTCACATTAGGCACACTTATAAAATGTACTGTGATATCAACTGTTTTTTAAATGATTACTTTTTTAATCCTAGGGAAAAGAACCAACTGATCAGCACATTAAGCAGGTTTGCATGAGAGTCATGCAAGGTAAATATGCTAAAAAGTATTTGATGTTTCTTGTGCATTTAAATCAGGATAACCTACTGTTGTGGAAGCAACCAAGTCTTTCCCACTCTTATCCAGAACAAATAGCATGGCCTCAGCAGGGAACCAGGCAGAAAATCTTCCCACATGTGAATGTGGACACAATATGAGAGAATATGAGAAAGCAGTCCCTTATTTTATATATAATTTGCAGTCTCGTTGAAATACCTGTTGGTGTCACACTGTTACTATAGTAACCAGGTGATAGACCAGAGTGTTTTTATGAAATACATATATTTTGTGTAGAAATCACTTGCTATGTTTACTTATATAAGAGTACATGGCTTCACTGAAAGCTTGTTTTGCCATTTGTACTCATATACTATTAGATTACAGCAAACAAACTATGTGCAAAAAAAAAATAAGAGGAGTGCAGAGAGAGGCTTTCTGTAGATAACATACCATAAAATGAAAGCACTAGGCAGATGTTCAAAACCCTAATTGTATTTGCTCAGTTCTTCTTGACACACACAGAAATCTGGAGCTTTTCTAATACAGCTGGGTGCATGGGACTTACTGAGTTAAAAAATTTATGCTGCCCTGCAAGCACAAAAGATACTTTTCAGTATTTGCTATTGAAGATGCCCTTAGGGCTATTATGCCTTTGTAATGTTAAGTGTTTACCAGAATGAAATTACTGCTCATGATTTAATCTAAAAATTATCAGTAGTCATCGCTGTTCTTGATACTGCCCAACAGGGTATTTTTTTTTTTAAACATTTTATAAATAGGATAAAAAGGCCTTTTAAAGTGATCTCTTGAAAGACACAGTAATATCGAGGAGGATTATAGTGGAACCAGAAACGATGCTTGAATTTATTCATAACCATCAGAATTAGCAGTGAAGAGAAGGATATGGGAAAAATCTAGACTGTCTTCATTGCACCCCTCAAGAGGGCCCCTATAATTGTCAATGCTGTCATGCTTAAAAAAAGACAAAAGTAAAAAAAAAGAAAAAAAGAAAAAAAGAAGAAATCAGTACAATGTGTCCCTGGAATCTTGTCAGCTTAAAGACAACCATAACTGGTGTTCGGCTCCTGAGTAGGCTTTGCCCACAGATTGCTATCCCTAGTCTTCCTCATGTACCTGCTACCCATGTTCCTGTTTTATTTCAGATCCTTTGCACCACCCCACCCCCATCTTCTTAATTTTTCTTGGTTGCGGACACAAAATAACTAGTCTTGGCAAGTCACGCAGACTTTAGAGCAAATGTCATATGGAGTTGTGTGTGGCTTTATCCAGTGAAAGTTATTTCTAAGCATGTTTGGAAGATGGATTTAAAGTCTAGAGTAGAAACTTCAAGCAAATAGAGGACTGCTCTCATGCTGTTACAGCAGTGGCCCCAAAGGGGGATGAGGAAAAGGGAATAGCTAGCTTAGACCATTCAAAGGAATGGCAAGCTGATCCTATGCCTAACGAAGAGCAAAGCTCCTGCTGATTTACCTTAAGAAAAGAGCATCATAAAATTCTCAGTGATTTATCAAACCCGAGCTCATGAGCACCAATTTGAGGGGTTTCTTCCCTCTGAAAAAGAAGGCCTGCACTTACTTTCCAGGCTAATGTAGATGGCTGCCCTCATGCTTTTCAGCTGTTCCTTCTTGCAAAGATGGGTCTTAATGAGGTTTAACAAGCAGAAACGGAGAGGTACTTGCTCTTTTAAGAGACAGCAATTGCATGAGTAAGTTTTCTTGCTAGATGGTTGAAATTTAAATGACATAGAAAATTATAAGGACATTTCTGAATCAACCATATACTTTTAAGTCATTTCAGCTTGCAAACATTAAATGTTTAAGATGTAGGCATCAGAGTGACCAGCTTCGCAGTGTGACTACGCAGTTTCCCTCTAGTAGTACTCAGATAATATTTTATATGTAATAAACTTTGTAAATAGCGTTGTACATAAGGAAGGTGCTGTACTGTGACCTGTTGGTTTTTATAGCAGAGAACACATGTTCTTCAGTGAACATGAGAATCTCTCCATTCAGATCCACTTACTGCTTAATTCTGCCCTCCTGTTCACTGCAGAACAACTAGCTCAGCTGGCAGCCAGTCTTAGGAGGCCAGAATTTGGTGCTCCAGGTCTTCCTGGCCGACCAGGGCCACCAGGTGCTCCAGGGCCTGCTGGCGAAAATGGCTTCCCAGGACAGCTTGGACCACGTGGCTTGCCTGGCCTTAAAGGTCCCCCTGGTGAGATCGGTCGTAAAGGTCCTAAAGGTAAGAAATGCTGTAACTGGCTTTCAGTTGTTGATTGCTGCAGTTTTTTGTGTTTTGTTTTGGTTTTGTTTTTTTTTTTTTTTCTTTGGATTACAGATTGTGGATGTACGTTGTATGCATGTAAATCCAAAAAGATCCTGAATTAGCACCCTAAGATATTTCCTGCAACTGTTGCCTCAGTTGCCCCAGTGATTAATGGGCACCTTGGCCTGGCCTCAGCAAGACTTGTTTATAAATCCGTTTTTTGTCATCAAATCACTTACACAATATGAGAAAGGACAGGCATCTGCCTTGAACTAGAAGTAAGCAGCTGAGTCAGATTCCTAATATTAATTTTCCCTCTCATGGACTTTGTAGGTTTGTGTTTTTCATATGCTGAAAAGTTCCAGCAGTGATTCTGTCTTTCATCCACTCAGTCTGGTTGTGGACCTCACTTCCGCAAGACTTGCGGTCCCAAAAGCTAATGTAAACAGTCAGAGTCATTTGCTAATCTCTAGCCCACTTTTCTAAGTCTACCCAGTTTCTCACATTACAAGTGACTGATAACAATCTGCCTCTTTTATTTGGGTATAATACTTGAGCCATTTAACATCACTGCCCCATGTACCACAGTCTATTGATTCTTTGGAAAGAACAAATCCGTAATAAAATTGAATAACCTTGCACTTTACAAAAAACCTTTGATCTAAGTTAATCTCTTTTGTTCCTGACTGAGAGGGTTTATGCATCTCAAAAGGATTATATAGTAGAATTTTCTACAATGTCTTATGACCACTATGTATGTATTAGTTTCTATTCAGCAGTGGTTTCGATTAGTTTTCTTGAAGGAAGGTTTTATTTAAAAATTGTATTTCAGCACAGAGCTGGATTAGAGCATTTGCTTTTGTCTTGAATTTTATTTGAAAGTAAAATTGGGAAAACCTTTGAGAGAAGGAATAGAATACAAACAAAGCAAGCCTTAACAGCATTGTTGCTGGAGCTCTGTTACTGTTTTCATTTAGTGTAATGATGTCATCTGTATTCGCAGAAGCAACAAAAAATGGAGTCAGAAAGGTGAGCTGATACGCTGAATTTGATTCATCACACAGCAGGCTGCACTGCGTTAATATTTATTAAAAAAAAAATAATCTTCGGAGCATAAAAAACAACCCAAACAAGCAAAATGCTTTGTCTCCTATCATAATTGTCATCAAATTCTGAGTTACCTTACCTTAAATCTTGAAATACAATTACAGATACAAGAGAAGCGGTGAATGCTCTCAGGCATAAGAGATATCATGATGGTCCATGGGAGGCACCCTGAAAAAAAATCTCAGTGTTTCACTCCGCGTTCCTGGTATTTACCAGTGTTCCACAGAGGTCACGGAGATGAACTGGCTTTCCCCATCCATTTGGGGAGTTGTCTGAGACAGGAGTGAGAGGAAAAGGATACCTAGGATGTGATAAAAGGGAAAAGGAAGAGGCTGTTGAGAATGGTTTAGAAGGGCGTGAGGAGGAGAGAAACCCAAGAATGTGTTGCCACGAGATAGAGCAGAAGATACAAATGTACAGTGACTTTAACAGCATCAACAACAGCAGAGTCAAAAAATGCTGGCTCGAGGAAGGAGGTTATAGTGACTTTAATGAGCAATCTGGGGTAGTAAAGGAGGGCACAATCAGAAATAAGGAGTTGGAGAAGTTTGGGGTAACCAGCAGTAAACACTGTTCTGAAGTGTTCAGTAGCTGGAAATAGCAGAAGTATAAATGGGTGACCTGACATCAGTGCTTCTGGTAGCTGTATTTCCGAAGAGAGGCTGAATCTCCAGGTTGACTAGGCAGTCTGACGCGTAGAGATAAGATTCCTCCTGTAGTACCCTGGGTGCAGCTTTTATTGAAACTTGCACTGACTCCTGTGTGCCGTTACAGAGCTTCCTTGTTTTCTGCTGCGCCATTTCTAGGCAGGTCCCAAACTTAACGTCTATTCTACCTCTCCTCACTGCAGTGCAAGAGAGTATGGAAGTCTAAACTAAAGCTCACTCAAACATTATCAGGCAAATATTTGCAACTTTTGACTTGCAGCAGAAAGAAAATAAAATCAAGAGTTTACATAGAGTATTCACGAGTGGCAGACATAGGTACTTTTATGGGATATATACAGTGAGCAGAATTTAAACTTTACAACCAAAACAACAAAAGCTTCCTCTTACTAAGATGCTTCTTTGGAGCAACATATGAGTTTGAAGAAAAGCTGGGTACCCACCAAAGAAAAGTCTCCATAATACCAATGCACGAGAAAGAAGTCCTTTGTTTTACTTCTGTGAATGTCTTACGTGGATGTCAACAGAATACTGTCACGTGTGCAAGCCAGCTTCTCTCTTCTTCTCTGCACTAGCTGTCTTGAGGACCAGCACTTGAAAATTTTTACTTATTAGTGGAGTTCACATGGTCTTGCAAAAGCCATTTACCAGTACCTCAGTCTGTATTCCAAAATAGCCTGTGTCGTTCAGCGAGTTTGGTTTATTCCTGTTACACAGGCAATGACATATTTCATGTGGTACTTACTTACTGTCCAGCCCCAGGCGGGTGGGTTTTTTTCCCCTCCAACAAATCTACTTCTGAGTGTAACTCAAATGGGGGGAAAAAAATTCAAACAAACCCCAAACCTCTTACAAGGACACGTGTCAGGGCATCAGTCAAAGGTGCTAAGAACATATACAGCCACCTGAGTTCTTTGCTTATTAGCCATTCACCTCTGAGAGGCTGTAACTAATACTTCATTACTTTACTTTAGGTGAACCAGGAGAAAGAGGAGAAAGAGGATTTCCAGGCAGAGGACTGAAAGGTTACCCTGGACCAAGAGGTCTTCCAGGTAAGTATAACAAGGATGAGGATAAAGAAGGAAAGATGTAGTAAAGATTTATTCAGCGCTGATACCTCAAGCTGCCTTGAAAAGATAAAAGGTGTCCAATGAACAATAAGCTTCCAAATAACAGCACTTCATATTTATTTTATGCGTATGTAATACCGCAGTCACAAATTAGAATTAAAAGCTCTTTTACTAAAGAGCTACCACCTCTTTTATCCCAGTGTAGAAAGACTAGGAAAAATGTATACAAAGCATTAAAAAAAAGAGGCAGTCACATATGTGTATATATGTGTGTGTATTTGCCTCTTTTAAAATATAAATATTTATTTATATATAAAATAAAAGGAAAAAAGGAAACAAACCCCAAATTATCTCACTGGCAGCCTCAGCAGTCTTCAAAATCTCCACTCATAATTTAGGACATTGGAAATACAATTCGCCTTTATTTTTGTGGTGATTAATTGCAGTGTTATGTAATAGGGGGGCCAGGACAGGCTCTGGCTGGTAAGTAAGTGCAGCACAACTGGCCTCTAGCGGCCAGTGACTGGAAAGAAACGCGTTATTTCCATCGGTCTCTCTCCACAGTGCGCTTCTGTGTGTGTATAGAGAGACAGGAACTACCAAAATGTGTTCTCTTTGTAAAAACGACAGGAAAAAAAAAATAATCAGTTGATTATATACCAATACCTAGGATGTTCTGTGAAACTCGGAGTTGTCTGCTTCAGAAATTTATCACTGAGAGAGGCTTACTAACAAGCGCTGTATTTCATCCCTTCGTTGAAGATTTAGAAGTAAAAAGACACTTGAGCGCGCAGCAGTTCCACTCTGTACATCTATTTCTCCAACGTATCTGAGTGGAGAATAAAAATAAATTTTTGCTGTGACTCCTTCTGGAGCGCTAACATAACTCCGAAGTGGTGAGCAGCGTCTGCCCCTTCGTACGCACCGCCGGCAGGGTTGCACGCAGCGCTGCCCTCAGTTACACCGCATAGCTTTTCATAGCAGCAGAGCCGCGCCGCTGTAATGGGAGAGGGTTGGGCCTGGGATTTCATTGCTGTAGATGTGCAAACACAGCCTGGTTGTCTATTAGAGGACAACTGCCCCTCTAAGCAGGCACCTTGCTGGGGAATCCAGGTGGAAAGCCATCGTTGTACAGCCTTGAAGAACAGGATGTTCAGCAAAGCTACACGTATACCAAACAAGTCACATGCTGCCAATTTATAGACCTGTGTCCACTTTCCCAGGTGAACCAGGCAAACCCAGCTATGGCAGGGAAGGCCGTGATGGTGAACGAGGGCTCCCTGGAGTGGCTGGTCAGCCTGGGGTTCCTGGTCCTCCTGGCCCTCCCGGCCCTCCCGGGTACTGCGAGCCGTCGTCTTGCCGAGTGCAGGCTGGACAGAGAGCTGGTAAGAACATGAAAGGGCCATGAGTGGGCAGCGCAAGTGCCACGAAGTGTCGGCATCAATTTACGTCCTGCACAGACAGCTGAGAAAAAATAAGGAATGAAGGAGAAATACAAACAAGGAGAAACCTTTCAACCAAGGTTTCAGTAGGGCATGTTTAACGCAGTGGTTGTACATCCTTTCCAAAGGCGTACTTAGCAACACACGCTGGAACAATGGTGCTTACAGGTGATGCCTTTCCGGCTCTTTCTCCCTTTGCGGGGGGGGGAGGGGGGGAAGGCACTTGTCTATTCTTATTTTTATTTTGTTTTTTTAATAAAGAGTTTCTGTGATTTCTCCTCCTCCCCTACTTAACCCTATGTATGATGTACAGTGAAATAACGTGTCTTCAGCCATCAAATAAAAAAGGAACAGTTTATTTACTTCAGTTGTAGCTATTCTTTTATGCTTATAACATAAATTGCGGAGCACTCCCGAGCAAATTACATCACTTCATGCAGTCATTTCGTCGTGTGTGTGTGCTGTACAGGCTATGCTAAGCCTCCCTCAGCTCGTCAGTTGAACTGCAGAAACACAGTTCTTTATGAAAACCCACCACCCCGACACCTTTTGTGCTGTAAATCTCTGTAAAGGTACCATCACTGGGGTCTCGTTAATAAGCCATGTGGAATAACCTCTTAATTTTCCACTCTAATTTGTGTGGCATCTGTAATGTTGTATGAAGCCTATTCCAGCGTGCCTCCTCCTCTGTTGAATTAAAATAAAAGGCAAGAAGCCACTGTCAAGGGAATTTTAAGTCCCAGAAATATAAAAGTTTTATAGTAGAGATTACAGATTTTGAAGTAACATCTGTGGTTGTACAAAAAACTCCAAATAAATAATGTTTTAACCCCCTATATGTTTTTGTATGTATGGTCACATTCAATACCAAAGCCCAGAACAGCTAGATGACTGCGACTAGCCCACCCAAGTTGCCTTTTTAGACCAACTCAGTTTTTAGAGGAAAGTGTGCAGTGTGGCCAGCAGATCGAGGGAGGTGATTCTGCCCCTCTACTCTGCCCTGGTGAGACCTCACCTGGAGTCCTGCGTCCAGCTCTGGAGTCCTCAGCACAAGAAGGACATGGAAGTGTTGGAGCGGGTCCAGAGGAGAGCCACAAAA
>NW_009259863.1:125056-135278 GCF_000687185.1 Egretta garzetta
AGGCCCCATCCCTGGAAACATTCAAGGCCAGGTTGGATGGGGCTCTGAGCAACCTGATCTAGTCAGCGCTGTCCCTTCCAACCCAAAACATTTTATGATTCTGTGATTCTATGTCCCTTGCGCAGCCCAGTATTTTAAATGATAAAATAGAAAAGAGGTTGAATCTTTACAAGTAAGTCTTTATCTACAAGTGTCTGTTGCTGCCTTGTTCCACAGAAGCAGCACTGGGTGACATTTCAGGGAAAAGATGGGGGAAGAAAATAGGCGTAAAGAAATGTGCCATCCTTCCCAGAGAGTCCGGGCAAAGCCCGGGACAGAACGGCTTTCCTGCACCTCCAGTTTGGCCAAACTCTCTCATAACCGACACCTCCTACTTAAATACTACAAGAAGTCATCAGAAAAGATGAGCACACAGGATTTCATTCTTAAGAAACCAATCCAGACAACAAGCAGGTGATCAGCTTGTTCACGCATAAGGGTGTTCCACAGAATTTTAGAATTATGTCAGTTTTTACTGATTCAGGCCATGGCCCTCAGTATTCCTTACATAGCACAACAAATAAAACTTTAGTAGCAGCGACAAACTGTAGTTTCACCAGCAAACTTTTATTTTGACTATAAGGCGTGTAAAAGTGTTAAAAAGAAAATAAAACAACCGATAACAGAACGAAAATATTATTTTCCATATGTAATGCATAAACATAATGAATCAAAAGAAGCAAAACCTGCCAACATTTAAATACAAATGTGAAGTGCTTTAAAAAATAGAGTCTGAAAAATGCATCAAATTCCGCAATGGAAAGAAACTCGTGTAGCAGAGAAAGCGTTTGTATGTAAAAACCAAATCACTATTACAATCAAATTCAACACTGAGGGTCAATTCAATGCAGAATCTGTGTCAGTGGACAGCTTAAGACTGTGACAGATTTTCTGCCTTCAACTGATTTGTGAATTTTAACTTAAAATACAAAACTGAAGAATAAATCCTCAGAATCCTCAGCCTGCTGTAGGTTGGTACAGGGCACATTGCTTAATCCAAATATTTACTAATTCCAAATATTTACTAATTCCAAATTCGCAAGAGCGGAAAAAATTTTATCTGAAGAATGGTGGACCATATACCCCAAGATATCAGGACCTGAATTTTAGCAACGGCCCATTCAAGTAAATAAAGATTTGGAAAATAAAGACAGGACTATGAATGTAAAAGGAAGGCGTGCCAACTATGGTGCTACAGAAAAAAACAGCGCTAGTTTAAATAAATATATTTAGGAGGCACAAAGCAAAGAGGTGGAGAGGTTTCACAAGCCACTGACAGCGTGTTGCCCACTCTAACCAATTTCGATGAAGTCCCGAGTAAAGCTGGTTCTCATCTCTTTCTGGTTCAACATCATAAAACGCGATCAGATTTTGTGAACAGAAGACTCATGAAAATCACTTTTACCCATCAGGATCTCTGTCTTAATTCTTGAGCTTTAACTGCACTGTAATACATATTTTAGCTCCCCGATTACTTAAGTGTGGGCAGGAACCAAGAGAAAAATGTTTAACAGCTGTCCTCAAAATGATAACCAATTCTTCACAATCCAGTCTGGTATTTTAAAATGGTGACTGCGATGCTTTCCCTGCCAGGCTACTAACAAGTATTAGCAACTCTGCTGCCAAATACTGCGCTTACATGCACTGTGCTATACATACACAGTTCATCTATATATGTGTGTGTGTGTATATATATATATATGTGTGTATATATATATATATATAAGAAGTCTCCTGCCACAGCCATCACTGAGTTTGAGCCACCAAGTACAAACTGCTACCAAAAGCCCTTTGTGAATATTTCACCAAGGCCACAGCATCTCTCTAGCCAAAGGATGAGCGGTGGCTCCAGGGCACAAGTTGGGGCACCCCAGTGAGGCAAGAAAGCAAGGCTGGGCGAGGATTCCGCTGGATTTTGCTTCCCTGGATACCCTACTTCTGATCGGAGTTCACACGGAGCCAAACACGCATCTACAACTAAAATTTGCTCTTCCTTCAGAAAGGGGAAGTGCCAGCAGACGGCACTGTCAAGGTTACTTGAAAGATGGAGCGAACAAGCAACCCAGTCCCTTCGTTTCAGAGACAGCAGCGTTGCTGCCCCCTCGCAGAGCCTCACAGTTGTGCTCCACACACAAACACAGGCTGCGTTTTTCCAAATGTTTTTAAATTGCTTAGCTAACTGGGTGAAGTGCGTTGGCTTGACCCGCCCATCGGTGGTTCTTATTTGGCCAGGTAGGGTCTGGTTCTTTCACAGTTAAAATGCAGCCACTGCATCTCCTCTGCTCACGTTTCACAGGTAAAGAAGAAATGTCTTCATTTTGCAGGGTGCGGTACTCCCATCTGATTTGGTACAGCTTCAGTTTTATTCCCCTCCCCTCAATCATGGAACCACAGAACCATTTGGTTGGAAAAGACCTTTAAGATCATCGAGCCCAACCGTACCTCGGTAACAATCTTTGTTTCACGGTCCTGTTTTGCTTGCTGTGCACAGGTTCCACAGGACTAGCAAAACTCCGGCAGCTTTAGACAACGTATGAAGCAAGCCGGCTGAAGCCACTAAGAAATTTGAAGAAAGAAAATCATGTTACTGGTCAAATTATTACCTAGCATTCTTTAAAATGCCATTGACCTGGCAGTTCTCTTTTGTCTCCTGGGAGAGTTAGGCAGCAAGGAGACCAATGAAAATACCTACAGTTACCTAAAATGAAATGGCCCAGTGAATCAGCTTCTTGAATAAAAGTGATGAGCTCATACTCAGGCAGGAAAGTTAGCTGCATCTGATTCAGAGATTATATTAACTTCCATAAGCTATATATATATATATGTAAGGTCAAGGTTTTTCACTTCTTTTTTTTTCCCTCCAGACTGTGGAACCCTAAATTTCACCGACCCATAGGGAGCACAAGCCTGACCTTGGGGTGTGGTCAAAAGCAACTCCTCCCCGCCCCCCCCAATTCAGCCAGCCCAGGCTTGCAGCCCCGGTGCTGAACGCTCCCCAGGGCTCGCTGCGGTGGCTTTGTGCCTCTCCTTTCTCTTGGTTGCAGTTGCATCCCCCTTCTCGTGATTTGACACAGAAGGAAAGGTTGTCATGTCTGACAGAACCGCGTATGGAAAGCATGTGAAACATTTCCATTTCCATCCAGAATCCTACTTCAGAGGTACATGGCCACATAATAAGGTAAAAAGCAATTTTCTGTCCACTTAATACATTTCCATTGAACTGAACCGTAAATGTTGCAAACCAAAAATATAACAAAGGAAAGAAGCAACCCGTTGGCACGTACTGGGATTCATTCAGCGGCAGCTGCATATCATTCAGAAATGAAAGAAAATAATACAGTAAGGTATGCCATTGAAAATCCTTCAAATATATTAACTGGAGACAGAATATATTTACATTGAAACTTCAGTAAATAATTAAACACATTCGTGTTTGTAGAAGAGCAGACTTGGAGATAAAACTGCTAAAAGACATGTAGACTACATTCTTTTTAGCTACAAACTTATTTTGGTCTAGAATCTGCAATGTTTCTTAGCAATTAATATTTGAAAATCACATTTCCTTAAGGTATCGTCAAGCTTGAGTTTTCCCCTTGCACACCAACAGAGGCAAGGCCACAGTTAAACTTGTTCTCCATGGCCTACACCTGCCTACACATACGCGGATGGATTTAAACATCCATCCCGTACAATCTAGTTGTAGTGGACGTAACAGATTTCAAGGAAAATTTATATAACTCAGTACATCCAGAATCTAACAAAAACATGATAAAAAACCCCCCCAAAGCCAACATTGTTTTGATTCCTGAGATACTTCTCATGTTCTAACACATCGCGTTAGAGCATTGGTAAAATGCAAGGTCAGGGGTGGCTTTACGTAGCATATTTAGAGAAACAAGTTTATAAAATGCTAGTTTAGCCTGTGGGGTTTTTACAAGACTTTTATGTAAACATTACAGAAAAAGAAGAAAAAAAATTGAGTGTATGCTGACAGGAAAAATAGTATTTCACCCTTGTGAAAAAGAAGCAGCGACAAAATATTTTGTGTGATTATCCATGAATTTAAAAAATATGCTTATTTAAAAAAGCTGTGCATATCTAACATCTGTCATAATCCACAACCGTAAAACATAAAGGGAGGATGGATGATACAATCAATCCTGCTTCCATATCACAGTGCTCTTCTAGCATTGAAACCAAATCCAGTTTAAGACAGAAATACTGGTTCTTAAAACGTTATTCAGTAGGCTGCACTGCTCCTCAATTGTCCAAAGTATGCTGTTGCAATTTTTATTAACCATAGCAGACTCCCCGCTCCCCTCCAGACAAACATCGTTACAGCGGACATAAATGATGCCTGAAAGCAGGACGTCCCGCTACTGCCTGTTCTTCTAGAAAGTGTATATACACAAAACACAAAGAAAATCTAAGCAATATCACCTGAAAACAATTACCCAATAAAGGCAGTATTTCTGCAAATACTGCCATGCAAAAATAAATGCATTTTAGGACAAAAAAAAAAAAAAAAAAGTCAGGCTCAAGAACAAAATGGGAAACACTGACTCCCGGTGCCGTGGGTCTAGGCAGCCCTGGGCCAGTCCTTGAGCTGCTGAGCTTTATCCTTTGCACTGAAAAGCTGTTTTGAACTCCACCCTGTGGACACAAGGAAGTATGCTGCAGCCTCGGGAAAGTTTCCCGCTTAGCAAGTTTAGTACTTCCCTTAGGCAAACTGGGTAGTCCTGTACGCAGCTGTTTGAAGAAAATCCCAACACGTTCTTTGTAGATGATAACGCAAATTGCCGTAAAATACAATAGTCTGACCGCGAACTAGAACAAATCTTAGAGAGCTTTTAAGAAAGGTTTAAAACACTCTGTCAAGGATATTTCAGTTCAAAGTCCCGTTGTACGGAAACTTTCCCAAATCAGAAAAATATTTTGTGCTACTGGAAGAAATAATCCTGGGTGTTTAGTTCCTTGCAACACGTACTGCAGCGCGGACTGCTCAAAAAGGATAGGAAACTGATAAAGCAAATCGCAAACTGGAGTAACATCACTCTGCTCTCCCCGGCCCCCTTCCCAAAAATTAAGACAACATCAGTCTGAAACTGCAAAGAAATTTCACGGGCCAAACCTGAAAACCACACAGAAGCACAATTCCAGCTATGTTCTGCTTTCAGTTCTAAAAATATAGAGTAGGAGCAAGCCAGTGTGAAATAAAGTTAAGCTGGGATTAACTCTGTTCTACCCCAGTGAAGAAAGGGTATTGAGATCGCCCGTATAACAAAATACCCGTTTTCTCACGTGAGAAAATTAAAGCGGGCTTTTAGCAAAATAAAAAATAATGCAACAAGATAATTATCAAAGTTACCTGCAAATAAATTCAAAGTGTTCAAATACATTTTAAAAAGACCTCTACATCTGAGCCTATAAAAAGAAAAAGGCATCCGTAAGAAACATAGATGAAAAAATAAAACTTCTTCAAATATAAAAAGTGTTCTGCTTTCCGGTAAGTTCAAGTAAATTAACATACAGCGATTGCATCTGGCAAATAACAGATGCTCAGTTTCAGCTAGCTAAAAGCCCCAAAATATACACATACCCCTACCGCGGCGCAACAGTCGATGTACAGCCCCCCAGGATGGGGGCTGCTTGGAAACCTCTCAGTCATGCGGATACTCTACAAGACAGCACCCTTTTTGATATTATCACAGAAAATGAAGTTTAAAATTAACTTAGGAAGTAAAAAAATATTTAGATTTTTTACATACATTGGAATTACTAAAGAAGTAAGAAGAAATCAAGGAAAAAAAAAATGTTCATGCAAGATACCTGACCAGCAGTTCATTGGACTGAATGGAAAACAGTATGTGGGGCCCGGTCCTCCGGTGGTGTACGTACACCCATATCTACACCGGTGCAAGGCCCCTGGCTTTGCTGGCTGGGCTGGCAGACCTGTGGCCCGGACAGACAAACGCCCGGTTTCAAGCCGCCTCACCAGTTCCCAGCGTTCGCACAGATACAGCGCTCTGAGGACCAGGTCTGGAAGGGCAGTCAATGCCGCAGAGCAAACCAAGAGGTGCTCCCGTGGGCACAGGAGGTCCAGAAGGGGAGCAGCACGTTTGGAGCAACGCACAGAGGTGGGACCGCTTGTTCCAAATGCACCTTCACCCCGGCGGGAGGGGCGCCACCGCCCGCAGAGCGGAGGACGCGCTGGCCTGGAGAAGGGGCAGTTACTGCCTCTGAGAGGCAGCGAGGGATGAACAGAAAAGGAGGTGCGAGGACCGTGGTTGGCCTGTGGGCTTTGACCCATCCATCCCTGTCCTCATGAGGGACAGACGAAGCACCCTGATCCCCCACGGTGTCCCCAGCTGCAGGGCGTATTACAGCTGGCAGGTTCGCTTCAGGGGGCGACTTCATGGTACACCACAGCTTTCTGCTGTCCTCCTTCCTGCTGCCCTCTCCTGTCCCAGGTGTTTTCTCTCAGCCTTCGACCTCTGTGTTCACTTAAGCATCGCTCTTCTGCCAAGCACCTTTTTCCCTCAAAACGCCTAACTGATTAGCACGTTACGTGGGGCTCCGAGGACGCTCTTAGGGCACGCTTTCTCTCTCAGAAAGCGTGGCTAAGGCTTGCCAGTGCTCCCCAGCTACCTGGGTTAACTCCATTACCTCTTGCTCCAGGCTGGGTACAAGCGCTAGAAACTCTATTCAGAACAAATCCCAATGTATTTTGCTTTTTTAAAAGACTCCCACCATTCATTCCTTACTGTTTTTAAGGAAAAACCAGAAGTCAGCCAGATTAATACCTCACAACAGCCCCTCTGGAACTCAGCGCTTCCAATTTGGGAACCCTTCCCTGGCTGCTCAGTACTTCTCAAGTACGGAGATCACTGAAACCCCTTACCAGCCTGAAGTGGGAGTTAATGACTGGCTTCCCAACAGTGGGGCAAGAACCCTCACCGCCGCTTCTGCACTATGGGTTTATTTTGAGGTTGTGGGTTAGAGCTGTCCATGTTCTCTCAATAGCACCTTCACTTTCTGTTGCACTGCAGCAAATTCCTTAGGACTAACCTAGGACCATCTCTTTCTGAATAATCAGGAGCAGAACTTCAGTCAACCCTCCTCCTGCCTTTTCAGAATCAGAATGACTGATTTTCTCCATCTTTTCTTTTGCTCAACCCTTTGAGGTCTACAGGATTTACACTTTGTTCTGTTTTGTTTGCCACTGACAGTATCTGGCCCCGTAGGATTTACTCAATGCCTGCAAACTGCATGCAGTCGTGCTCTCTGTAGTACACCTTTCCAAGGAGGGTTTTGTAATTTTTCCAAATTTCTCTTGAGCTCAGTTTTTTGCAACCAGTTACTTAGGACCCATGAGATTTGAACTCTACTGTTTCCACATTCTCCTCAAGTTTATTTTGGCACATGGTTATTGCAGGATGAAGAGGAAAACTGTGCCATCTGTAAGATTAGAGGCTTGCGAAGTTCCTTCTTTGACTGTCTCACTGAGTACCCATCACCTCTGCTCCAAAGCAAGAGGTTGCCTTTGCTGTAATCTGACATAACAGCAGAGCAACTTGGTTACTGGCAGCGATACCACACTTACCAAGTCCAGGTAGCGGTTAGAAGACGTGCCAGTTCTCAGCCAAGAACCGGTCAATATCCAGAGCATACGTAACCATGGCTAAACGAACGTACAGCCCCTCGGCTGGGACAACATCCAGTCAGGAGAGACGCTTCTTGGGGCTACACCTGGTGAATTTCCAGTCAGTCTGAAGCCAAACGTTTCCTTCTTGGACATCTAGGAAGCGAGTGAAACAGTGGGTAGCGTTCGTGGTGCTTCAGTCCAGAAGGTGTGCCGGAGCCTCCTCGAGGGATGTGAACGTTTAGTCTAAACAGAGTTCCCAGCGCTCCAGTGCAGGTCCTGCATTCGCCACGAATGGGCACGCTTTAAAACTTCAGAACTGCAGTTTCTCCACTTAAACTTCACCATCAGCAAGAAAAATAGAGCCACCTTACATACTGAGGCATACATACTGTCTCAAGTTATAATAAAATATTTTTTTGTTTGAAGAAAGAAGCTTATGAAAATTATTTGGGCCTATTTTCTCCTCTAAGCAAAATAAATATGAGAAACATAACACATGGAATGCACTCTGGAAAATATATGTCATCATTTCATAATTATGACACTGCATATGACATAGAAAAAGGCTCAGTTCCATGCCTTATAAATTATCTATATACCATGCAGCGTCGAGGGAAAAAAAAAATGCACCAAGTATTTCAAAGATTAAATTAACTTATTGAGAGGAGTGAAAAGTGACTGTGAACCCAAGTGTCTACGGGAGAGGGTTTTTATTTCCCACTGGTGCGTGACCGAGTCTGTGATATGTGGTAATAGCAATCTGCCGGATTGCATCTTCCGTTGGGTCCAGGTGGCCCCTGCGGTCCGGGTGAGCCTGGCGTTCCCGGTGGGCCTGGCAGGCCAGTAGCTGGTAAAACAAAGCTGGAATTAGCAGAATCCTCACCAGAGTGCACACAGTGCCCTGCGTTTTGTCACCGGTGCCCAGCTGCACGCCAGCTCATCCGCGAGAAGGCAACTGGGTCTGACCTCGCGCTACGACCAAGCGCAGGAGGAAAGGCGCGGGTATAACACCGGCGTGAAAGCCAGGAGAAAGGCCTGTTAGCGCATAAACAACAAGAGCAGAAATAAATCTGGAGACTTGTACCTGCAGGGCCGGGTGGTCCAGGGTTACCAGGCAGTCCAATTCCAGGCTCGCCTCTTTCCCCTTTCTGTCCTCTATAACCTACACAGAATAAAGATACAGAAATAAGAGCGTCCTCTTATTATAAACAGCGATCTTCCACGTATCTTGTTGACAGGAAATTATCTAGACAAATGTAATTGGGAAAACACATGCTCATTTCTTTTTCTGAGACTGGTATTTTTTTCTGAAATGGCTCTTATAAGCTCCCTCTGGAAAATACGAGCATTTCTAGCAGTAGCTCTTGCATCCTCTCTCAGAGGACTCTCGCTACACTTATTAGCCAAGCCTTTCCCTGAGATTTTAAGTTACCTTCCTGAAGTTCCTCTAATGAAGAGCCAAACACACATTCTGCTCGGGTGTTACCTGTTCGATGAAGTGATGTAAAGCACCGACCCAAAGGCCATCTGGACTCCAACCAGCCCTTCTCTGACAGCCCACAACCTGAGAGAGACTTCGCCCCGCCGCGCTACATAAATCTTTATGTCTGCACTTTTTAGACTAAACCGTTAGTTGTATGCCTAGATATTCCCCTGTATGCAGGAGAAGACCTGCTCCCCCTCCAGTGTTACACAGCTGCCCTCACATGGAATGAGGCATCTTTAGAGCTTGTGCAGATCTCAGGTTGTAGCATGCAAAGCCTACTTGACCCAGGTGCCTGTATATTGTTAACAAGGTGAGATTACTAATTATACTTTGAATATTGGTGTCCATTTTCTTCACAGGCCATAACTTTGTATTCACCTAAATAGTTTCCATCCCCTTGGGTGCTGCAACTCATGTCCAACCCCTGTTTCTTTTCCCTTAAACTGTTTGTAAAAAGTTTTATTAGTTGGAAACGCTCTGGCTGCTTTAGAGCAGAGGACTCGTGGCTATTGGTGTAACATTTTGCTTAATATTTCCAAGATAAGAATCTATCTACAATGGACATCTTCTGTTTAGACCATGTAATTTCTGTAGGACAGGGGATGAAGGCATTTTTAAAGGAATAAGCGTGATGCCTGCCAAAACCCCTTACTTTAAAAGGGATTATAAGGAAACCCTCTTCCCTCCCCAACAACTCAGTGCCGCTGCACATGACGTATGTTGAAGATTAATTTGCCAAATTCTGGTCACATTTGGAATTAAATCTGTTCTGCTTCAGGGACCAGTATATTTCCAGTGTTGTGTATGCCATACAACAAACTTCCTCTTGTGAAGGGCTGTAACTTAGTTTGAATTAAAAGAGAAGAGTCACGGCTGACCAGTCAGCATAGTGGTATCAATCCACCTGACGTCTCATGAAGATTAATGGGCACTGGCAGATGGATGGCCAAGGTTGTCTTGTCAGTGTACAACAGTCTACGGCAACACTGGTACTTTACAGGAGAATCCAGAAGGAAACTATCATAAGTGCTGTGGGTACCAATTTGGGGTTG
>NW_009259863.1:135446-148963 GCF_000687185.1 Egretta garzetta
AGGAATGGTACATAGAGTATTTAAGCTTTCCATTAAACACAAGCTCATTATACGCTTCGGGAGAAAGTCCATTATCTGTTGCCATCATTCTAGGTTTCAAAACAGAGCATCAATTATCTTCTCTCAGCACCCCAACTCGGAAATTACAGTGAGGCAAAACCATCAGAAAACACATGCAGAGTGACGTGCATGGCGTAGCAAAAGGAAATCAGCTGTTTAAAAGCTCACAGAGAAACAGTATTAATCATGCATCCTGGTCACTGAGTTCTGTTAAGCAGAACTGTATGAGGCATATATGCACACAAGCTATAAAGACTCAGAAAAGGGAATGTGCAGGTGTTCAATCGTGAATCTTAATTTTGCTCTTTAATGACCACAGTAGTATTTATAACTACATCAAGTTGTTTTTCTCTGAAAATCTTGTGTAACGCATAGTAGGCAGCTACCGTTTGAGAAGCTCAATCATACAACCACAGGATCTATTACATCCTCTATTTATTAAATATATCTCTAAGTTTCTCAATTTACAATAGATAGTTACAGTACATTTCTCACTACAAACCCAGTTAATTGCAAGTTTACAAAGCAGTGCTGCCACTAATCATTTCTTTAGTTATGGGGAAAAGAGAGAAATCACATTTACGATATATCACATTTACAAGCTCCGTGATAACCATTACCGTAGGTATCTGAGACATCGTAACTGAAAAGGGACTGAGACTGAAAGATTCTGTAAACATCACTGGAATTCAAGACAATGAGGAAAACAAAACACCCCACAACAGGACAAAGAGCAGCCTGCCAAGCAAATATATGATCCAGGGTAGTGTCAACCATTACTGGCTGTATCTGAACATACATGCAAAGGTGGAGTTTGTACACAGTGGCAGATAAGTTCTGTTGATACTGAAGTTTAATACAAAAATTCCCAGATATCTTTTCTAAAAATAAGGCTTTACGTAACAAGGTGTAAGCATATTAGTAAACAGACCTATATGTAAACAATCCGAACAATGTAATGTGTAATTCTGGCAGGAAAATATTTTATTTGTAATGAGGTATATTTTGCTCAGAAGCAGGGCCATGATTACACTACTAGAGGATAATATCACCTTCTCTCTGAGCCTAAAGTGACAAACTCAAACACAGTCAAAGGAAAATATTGCCAAATGCATAAATCACATTTTGATTTATTGTTTTTAACATAAAGGCACATATAAGATGCTGTCTATTTTTACTGGTAGAACTATGATTCCAGTAAGAGGTACCTGCTTAATTCAAAAGGCGACTGCCTTAGCAAAGCCTTTCACTTGGGTTCCAGAAGTTTTGTCGTGATTTCTGAAACCCAAAAGTTGTCGTATGTAAACATGTCCCCAACTTGGGTAGTACGGTAAACACTTGGTAGCAGTACGTAGCCAGTATGTGTCCAAACGGATCAGCTTCCTTCTGCTCATAGATGAGTGGTGGTAGCTAAAATACAGCTCTCCGTTTGATGACCTCCACAAATGTCACAGCAGAAGCATCGCTACCGCAACACCCTCAGCTCTGCTTGGAAATGACACATGTTCACGCCTACGAACTTGGAGGTAAAACGTTCTCTCGTTTCAACAGCTCCTAAAGGTATTCCACCTATATCATGGAGACCCTCTTCCATCTGCATGGATAATGCAGCACCTGAAACTAGCACGTCAAGTATCTAGAGAAATCTGAGGTTCTTTAATACCAATATGAGGCAAACACATTACCACGACAAGGAACAATGAGACCGAAGCATCCACTGTGTTTTACTGTGCAACTACTCTGTGTGCCTAAAATGAAACAACTGCAAAGCAACAAGAGCAAGCCCTCTCATCCAGCCTCCAGTGCGTATTCTGAATTCCTTCTGTGTGTTCTAGCCCTCTCAGCTGAGAGGTGGTAACTGAGTTTCAAATCAATGTAAAAGAGGTTAGCTTCACCGTCCGCAGCAAAGAACAGTTTACAGGAGGTAACGCTTGAAACCAGCATGGCTATTTTGGAAGAGTGACAGTGTCTGGACAACATCCACTACTATAATGGGTTCCTGATGTCAGCCAAGGTTTCTAGATGCTCCCTACCATGCAAATTAATAAGAAAAGATATAAATTTCACAATGGAATTCAGCAATAAAGGTAAGAAACTTTGACTATTCATCACATGGTATGTTTCTTCCCTGAGCTGTGTTTCCTCCAGGCTACTATGAGTTATGAGAACCCATTGAAAACTCCTAATTTGATAGAAACAGTGAAGTTTAACTATGATGAAACCTTCTTTTCTCTATTGAGAAAAAAAATCAATAGTCATATTAACATAAAGGGTAATATGCATCTCTAGACTGCAAAATTATCCCAAGGTGAATTTGGTCTAATGGACCAAAATTCACTTTCTATTAGAGTTTTAAAAAATCCGATTAAGTCAGTGGAATTAATTGCGCTACATCCTCTAACACATGACAATCTGACTGACTGCAAATGGATGCCATTGTGATAGCTTGCCAATAAAGTCTTGAAATAAACTTCCTGTTTCTCTACAAGACATTACCATCCTTTGAAACGCACGCAGAGTAAATGAGTTCCTCTGCTCCCCCTTAAGTAGATGCTGTACATTTCACTGGTAACCCTGCCTCACAGTATCAGCTTGCTGGTGCATATGCCATCGGTTATTCTTTTAAAATAAAATAAAATAATCTCCCAATCGTTATTATATGAAGTGTGTTTAAATACCAACGGCATATTTTGTAATTTATGTTGCAATTCTTTGTTGTTTTTTGTTTGCATGCAATATTTTTACTGTGACCACCATATAAAATCAACAATATTTGTACCTGAACCACTGGGAAGTACCTGGGGTACACTATGAACAAACTTCATAGAATCATAGAATGTTTTGGGTTGGATGGGACCTTTAGAGGTCATCTAGTCCAACCCCCAAACTTGCTGAAGGCCAACAGGTAGCAATTCTGGACTTCATTGGAAATGAATGACTCTATGCCCAAGAGTCTAGCAATTCCTTAAACACACTTTCTGAAGACCACATATACACTTCCAAAAGTTAGTTATCTATGTTTTCTGCCTCTGGGACTAACCCCTACCTAGTGGTTTGCTGTGCAGAAGGAGGCTCTGGTGGAAATTGGCCAGGCCAGGCCAGACCAGTTCCTGGGGGAACTGGCACCACATCAAGGTGTTCAGGAGGAACCCCTGCAAATCCACAAGTTAAGCACCTCCTTGGGCACATGGTGGCTCCTGTCCTTCCTGCTGGCTGGCTCTAGCAGGCTCTCTCCTCAGTGTGCAGCATCGCAAACTGCTCTGGAGGTGTTCGTAGAGGTCCTGTTAATTGCCCTCCAACAGTCCTGGCTGTACGGGACAAGTGACTGTTTCATCCTGCCAGCTCAAATGTATATTACTATACACAGAAAAACGTTGGAGTTGGCAACTGGGGCTAGAACCAAGTGAGAGTTATAATAAGGAATATCTGGCAGTCAATACCAAATACCCTCTCCAATGCATATTATGACTTGGGCATACATGCACACAGCATGCTACCTTGATGATCTCAGCCACACATGCTTCTCGAAGAAGTCTTGTCCGCTATGTCTTTTAGGGCTGAAAATAAACTGGAATACGGAAGGATACTTTTCAGTCTGCTCAGAGATTTGAATTTCTTTTTACTGTTGGCACAAAACAATAGCACGCACAGGCACAACTGGGAAAGGCATGAAGGGTATTTGTAAGTGTGCTTCTCTCATGGGACTATCTCTTACTCAGGGTGTAAAAAGGAGGCAAGACAAAGTTTTGGTTTGCTTTCCTTGGAAGTATAATTTCATATCTCTTTTGATGCATCAGAGAAGTAAATGCTTCTCACTTAGCTTACCTTTTACTAATGAAAAAAGAGTATTGAGCATATCAGTAAAATAAATGGAAATCCTGTGTACATGGGCCACTACTTTTACTTAAGCATAAGGCATGAAAAAGCAGCTTTATTTTTTTTTTTTTCAAGCATAGCTATCATCTTTACTCTTGATGCTCTCTAGCTGGAAATGAAGCCTAGTACAATGTTCCACTTCCCAGAAGCATCTGAGACTATCCACCACATACATCATCATTGAACAATCTGGCACTGACATTGAAGGTGACTGTTTACAGTGATCTGGATATTTAGGTAATGATGAAGTCAGTGTTGTAAGACTCTAAGCCTTTTATGGTTTTCCTTGATCCTTTATTCTTGTTCTTCTCATTCTGAGCTCATCACATTTTTCAAGCTTCTGTCAGGGGTTTGCGCTTATCAGTGTTAGTAAGTCTTTATTCTTCTGATAGCTTTAGGATCCACACATCTTCAGCTTTGCTCTCATGTTCTTCATTCCAGTCTGACTTGCTCTGACTCCAGAGCAGACCAAACTAACAAAAGATAATAAAGAACTACCTACAGATAAACTGCAAATTACATGTTACCCGCCCACAAAATATTATTCATTGATAAATTCTTTTTTCCTTTTATTCTGTTCTCCTCTTCCTTTTAATCTCTGAGAGGTTGACTCTACAGCAGAGCATAGCTACAGCGAGCCTGGATCCCTTGAAGCTAATTTTGCAGTGAAAGACAGTTCAGTGGAACAAGAGTCCTATACTGTCCAAATGCATTGCAATGTACAAATTACCATTTGGGGTATAGTGAAAAGCTGATTACTTTGAAACTGATTTGTGAAAATAGATTACTTCACTGTAAGAAGGATTCATGTGATAATATTTCAGTTTTCACTGCTTCTTAAAGAATAATATTTGTCTTCAGTTTTTTCCTTCCCTGTGTTGTCTTGGGATCAGAGCTGAGAGCACTTAGACTTGGAGATCAAATTTTGCTTCCTAAATAAGATGGTCTCTCAATATGGAACAGGATCCAAACAGTTACATGAGAGTACTGGCATAGTTTTTCTTCCTTGTTAAAGTATTTTGGAGAAAAAAAAAAAAATAACTACTACAGTAGTCTAGATATCTGTCAGCTTTAGATATCTGTCAGTAATTAACTTGATCACTTATTAGAATAAAATGCACTGATTAGGAGTTTTTAATCAGTAAAATCCACACATTTACTATGGGTTAATATTTAGATCTAGTCTGGAAAAACATAAGTACTGTTTTAAAAGTTAATCATTAGGAAGCTAGATAGGTAATCCTGGCTTATTTAATAATCATTAGCAAGTGTATAAAGATTTCAAGATACAATTCATGGGAACATTTTTTGGAATTCCTACCTTGAATTCCACGTTCTCCTGGTGGCCCTGGCAAACCATCCTTTCCTGGTGGCCCTGGTAACCCATCTTTTCCTGGGGGCCCTGGTTTTCCATGAGCTTGGGAGGCAAGCATTGCAGCGGGCAGCTTCAGCTGGGATACAAACTGAGCCATCCTTTCTTCATTAACAAAGGACACAAGAAAAAGTGGGTGAGAAATCTGCTAGCAAAACACAGGAAAATAAATAAATTCCAAAGCCCCAGCTAAAGTAAGTTGCTGGAAGTAAGGTGTTTAATCATTCTATATGTCAAGGTATTAAATGCTCCTGTAAGTAGTGAGGCCTTCAGTTCTGACTCAGACTCATGTCTGAGTCTTACCCTTTGAAACAACCTGAATGAATTTGTACTAAAGTTTCTATTACTACTCTCTTTTACTTAATGTGTTCCCATGTGTCAGATGACTTCTGACTCCTGTTCATGGAAGTACTTAAAATACATGAACACAGAATAACCAGTACTTAACACCCCTATGAAGGGCTACCTTATATGCTTGTAAGTCATATTAAGTTGCAAAGTAGAACAGTTCTTGGACTGTACTGAAACCCTGAAAACAGGTGTGAAAAAACCTTTAAGTGCTCAGCAAACATTATAAATTGCATAGATTTCAACATGAACTGTTAGTGCTGGTGCAATAAAGTGCACTTGGTAACATTTCGATGTTCCTTAGAGGTAGACAAAATAGGTACTAACCTTGACTCTGTCTCATTTATACCAGATTAAAACAATTAACTAAGCATTCCACAATTTAGCAGGTATTTACTGTGGTGGAGTTTTAAGACTTAAGAACAAAGTTAGGGTAAAGAGAAGAGTGGGCATCAAACAAAAAATAAGCAAAATGATAGGAAACGGGAGAAGTGAAACAAAGCCAAACCCAAAAGGTTTGTCAGAACACTAGTGAGGTGTAGAAGATGGAGTAGCTATAAAAGACAAAACCCAACATTCCCTGTAGGCAGGACACCTTTTAATACTTTGTTTTTATGAATAGACTAAATACTTGTTACCATTCCATTTGAATGGGAAAAGGAGGTAACTTCAGCCAACAAACTGCTCTCGAAATACATAGTATGTTGAACTCCTAAGGGCTCGGGAAGGGTGAAAATACACAAAATGATAGCCGTGTTATAAAGTGGAAAAACTGCCCTAACAGTTTAAAAAGTCTCAAGCTTTATGTGATTTCTTTTATCCCTAAAAGATAAAAAGGTTTGTATCCACAAATATTAATGACAAAATAGCTAAGCATGTTGCAGACATAAGAAATGCATCTTGTGATTGAAGAGAACCTACTGTTAAGAGGTGTTTGAGCAGAAGCTTGTTTCAGACACCTACTTGAGTCACAGCTTTTTAATCCTGACTAAGAAAATGCTGGGGAAGAAAAATATTTCCTTTTCAGAATAAGGACACACCTAAGAAAGCTTACATAGCACAAAGACCTTGACTGAATCTGGTACTTGCCTAAAACAGTGCCAGAAGGTGGTGGTCTGCAAGGGAGCTTTGGAACTCAGCAGGGGTGTTTGCTGAAAATGCACAGTTTAGACCAGCATGACCGAAAGCTGTCAGGCCGTTCTCTCATTTAGATAGTCACCCACTAAGTGGCCAATATAATTAGGTATTTCTATCGTCTCCACTTTAATAAATCTTCAGTGTCTTAATGATATGTTGTAGATGCATACATATCTGCAATAATACATGATACGTATATGTATCTACGATACATATATACGTTTGCTATTATGATTTGGAGCAAACCAGCTTTTAATGCTGATCTTTTACATAAGTAAATACTCTGTTTAACAGATACTATAATTTATAATTGTTCAAACAGTTATATTAATCAGAGTTAACAGTTAAACGTGGCTACAGTAACAAGGCAGCTGCTAAGTTCAATGTAAGTTAGATGACATGTAAAGAAATGTATATAAAGCTGTAGAGAAGTAAAGCGTTTAGAACAGAATTTTAGATTTAGGTTTAGTTGTATAATACTTCACTTTCTTACCTTCAAAAACCTTAAGAACCTCTTGTTTAATATAATTTTTTATTTCTTCAAGTGAAACTGTATCAGCCTGATGAGGAAAAAAAAAGCTGATATGTATCAGAAGAAACATACAGAGGGCACTTTATGATGCTATAAAAATAAAAAAATGCTGAACTTGTATTAAAAATGTAAACCTTTCACACAAAATTAAGTATTTTAGTACATTTGTGTTGTTTACTTAACAGCAAAGACCACTTTATTGCAAATACATTATAATATTATAAAGACCACTAATACCATGAAATGGAAAAGGCACTCCCATCTGTCAAGATGATCAGCATGTTATGTGTATGGAAATTAATTTCCACAAGACAGTGAGGATGTCCAGTGATACCTCTATGCTTTAATTGCCTTTTGCAAAGCATTTGCCAACTTCTCACCCCCTCTCGGGGATAACTGATAACTGAAACTGCATCACAGGACCAATAACTTCACTGGACAAGATTTTTAGAGATTTACCCTATGTGACTGAGGTTAAAAAGAGCCCACAATATGGATGTGCGCCTGTGCGCACATGGAGGCGAACCAAGATATCTACAACTGACAGGCAGCATTTTATTGTCTTTTTAAATGCTGATTTCTCTTCTATTGAGAATCATTTTTGTCTGCCTCCTTTTCTTTCCCAGTTGCAAAGGCTTACACTTTAGCTCTTAAGCGTATGAAAAACCTGAAAATAAAGAGTATTGAGAAATCATATTGATTTGTCAGGAGCTAAAGGAGTAAATAATTAAAGTTTATCCATAGCACATATTTAAAAAAAAAAAATAAAATAACTGCTTGATCAGCTGGCTATATTTTTTCCACCTCTTAACTGAACACTGAAATTATCTCAGAGATATCTTAGTTTTTCTGATACTGTGGTATTGCTTGGTTGAATTTTCACTGCTCAGCACGTTACCTTCACAACATCTGAATTCATAAGCAACCACGGAAAACTTGTATTTACTTACAGGAAAGCCTGGGGGTCCTGGTGAACCTGGGGGACCTTGATGACCTGGTGATCCTGGGTAGCCTCTGTCTCCTGGTGGCCCAATAGGACCCACATCCCCCTTTTCTCCTGATGGGCCAGGTTTCCCTCGTTCGCCCTGTGGACCTTTGTCCCCTGGAATACCCTGATCTCCCTGTGTAAAATATAAGCAGAAAGAAAACCATGGCACACAGCGGAACAAACTAGGAAAAGTCACCCCAGAATGCTAAAGAGAAAATTCTTCCCTGTTCAGAAATAGATTTTATGAATCATGCAGGGAAGCTGATTTTACAGGCTAGCCCTTGTCTCTGAAAATACAGCAAGTAAGGCTTTGTTTTCTTACACTTTTAATGTTGAAGTCAATGACCAAAAAAAATAGCTTGCAACCCACTTCCCAAGGACAGAACTTGGGTGTGAAAGTTTATAGCACTTATACAAGGATCTAGAAATGTCAAATATGGCACATGCAGAGTTTAGGTGCTCAAATTCGTCCAGGCACAAGGCATGAGGCTTTTTTCTGTAACTTTCACTAGAAGCCCAATATTTTATTTCTGCATGTACACAAAATTTCAGTTAAAGAAACAACAAATGCACAAATCCATTTATGACAAGTGAATTCCTTGCAAACAAAATAAATCAAAGGCCAGCGACAGCTTCCATCATGGCTGAGATGGCATTTAAACTTGTTTTATTTGTAAGGAATTAAACCTTTTAGGGTGACTTAATGTATTAGCTATTAGTTCATTGAACTACAGCTGTGGAGCAGAGTGCTGCCAGTCACACACTGGGATTGTTAATGACCAGCTGGCAGTTCTTAAGGGTCACCGACTGCCCTTGCTACACCACTTAAGCTAATGTTAGGCCCCACCATAAGCCACAAACAGTACCAAGAACCGACCACATCATTACTAGATAAATCCAGAATCTACATTTATGAGGGGTGAATGAACGGAATTAATTGCATTCTTATCTACAGCAAGTGCTGGTAAACTGTATTCAGATCTGAAACATCATTGACTGATAAACCAATAAAAGTGCAGTGATATTCGTAAGTCATACTTGCATGACATGCAAAGATTGAAAAAGAAAGGTAAGGATGCAAGTAGGTGGTTGTGTAACATTTTTATCACCTAGCTGTCCTCCAATCTATATGACTTCCAGTGAGTTAGAGCTTATTACTAACTATAAGTAAGACCACTGTAACTTGTGATATTTTATTGCATTAACTGAAACCATAATGCATTCCCAACTGGAGTTTAAATTGCCTGCAGTAAGAGTGCAGAAGCTCTGAACTCTGAATGTCTGGCACAAGAAAAAAAAAAAAAAAGAAGTGTGAAAATCTGAGACCTCATCATCTCACACCTGTAATTTCAACCTCTGTGGTGGTTTGACCTTGGCTGCCTGCTAGGTACCCACCCAGCTGTTCTCTCACTCCCCCTCCTCAACAAGACAGGGGGAGAAAATTAGATGAAAAGCTGGTGAGTCAAGGTGAGGACAAGGGAGATCACTCACCAATTACTGTTAGGGGAAAACAGACTGAACTTGGGGAAGATGAATTTAATTTATTGCAAATTAATAAGAGAGCAGGATAGTGAGACCTTCCCCTCGACCCACCCCCTTTCTTCCCAGGCTCAACTTCATTCCTCGCTCTTCTGCCTCCTCCCCACAAGTGGTGAAGGGGGATGGGGAAGAGGGGCTGCAGTCAGACCCTAACACTTCATCTCTGCTGCTCCTTCCTTCTCACATTCTTTTCCTGCTCCAGTGTGGGGTCCTTCCCACGGGCTGCAGTTCTTCAAGAATGGACTGCTCCAGTGTAGGTCCCTCATGGGACACAGTTCTTGTCTGAAAACCTGCTCCTGCGTGGGCTCCTCTCCATGGGCTGCAGGTCCTGCCATGAGCCTGCTCCAGTGTGGGGTCGTCCCCGGGCTGCAGGTGGGGATCTGCTCCCCCGTAGGCCTCCATGGGCAGCAGGGTGATAGCCTGCCCCACCATGGGCTGCACGGGAATCCACCTGGAGCACCTCCTGCTGCATTGACCTTGGAGTCTCCAGGGCTGCTCCTCTCAAACCCTCTCACCCAGCCGTTATGCAGCAGTTTTTACCTTTTTTATCACCCAGGCAGTACCAACATCACTCATGGGCTCAGCTTTGGCCAGCAGCAGGTCCGTCTTGGATCTGGCTGGAACTGGCTCTGTATGACATGGGGGCAGCTCCTGGTGTCTCCTTGCAGCGGCCACCCCTGCAGCCCCCTGTTACTAAAACCTTGCCACGTAAACCCAATATAACCTGTCAAGCTGCTAGCATGGTCACATAGTCAGTGAAGTCAGTGTGACACGTAAACACACTCAGTGCGATTTTGTTTATTGCATTTCTTTTAAAAGTCCTATCCTGCCACTACTGCAGATGTCCGATTTCCAGTCTTAGCTTCTGGGCATTAATACTTCAGGCAAGACTCTAAATATGCAGCATATGAATGATTTCCAACAAACACACAGCTAATTTAACTACTCAGTAGAAAAAAGGCAAGATATGATGTGATACACAAAAGACACTTATAACCCTTGCCAAAGACTCAAATTTTAAACAGTCGATGGGAGCAGGAAAGGGAGCGTATGTGCATTTGGGGGAACTGGAAGAGTAAAGTTCTGATGGAAGAGGCGTACTCTTTCAGGTTTCTATAAATTTTAAGATATAAAGGAAAAAGTATTCTGTCCTGCATACCGCTATTGTATCAGGACGTGTGTAGCAACACCTTGAGAAATTCAGGGCAGAGGAAGGATTCTGGATGAGAAGCAGAACTTTCGTAGTCTGCAAGGAAGAAACTCTTTCCTGGCCTTAACAAAGTTTTTGCAACCTCCATCTCCTACTTCACTCTTAGCAACACAAAACATTATAAAATTGAAGAAAAACTCCTACCATACGCTATTGGAAAACTTGAAAGAGGTATAGCCTTTAATATAATTTTTAGTTTAGCCATTTTGGGTTTTTTGAGATTGAAGTCCAGGGTAGGGAGCCACTGAAACCACCATTTTGTCTGATAGTGCTTTCAAATGAGACCATGCACACATGCACACACCCACATATATCAAAAAAGCTGTCTGAAGATTACTGTATTTACAAGAAGTCTTCATTAAAAAATTATTTGAGGCATAAACATACATATATAATTTCTCAGGTTTATAATCCTGCAGCGTAGGTATGGATAGCTATCCTACTAGAAATGAATTAAAATGCAGGTGTCTCTAAGACCACAGTGCTATGGCAGTGTGAAGCAGATCCTGGAATTGCTTTTCTTCTAAACTATTCCCATTTTACAGGCTGCCAACATGAAGGAGGCAGATCAAGTACTACAGCCACTTTTCAAACAAGCATTTTTTAACTGCCTCCAGTGTTTTCATTGTGTTTGGAAGAAGGTCCTTGTAAAAATTAATAAAACTAGGTCATATCTTCCTCTGGATTCCTCTTTAAACTCACCTTCAACCCTACAAACTCCCTTGTACAAAAAGCAGGGTAGGACATTTGCGCTTTGTGATCTCTGCCTCCAGAGCTCATTTATTCAGTCCTTCTCCTTTCTTGTGTTCTCTCATATCTTGCATTTAATCTTGTACTGAATTCTGTGCAGAAGGAGCTATTGTTTTGCCTGGGTTTCTACATGCTCTAGTTCAGTGGGCTCCCTGTCTGTGATCAAGGTATGCAGATAATAGCAATAAATGAGCCGGCCACCAGTACTTTAGTCTGTTGTTGAAATGACTTGAAAGGCATATTTCTGATTGGTATAACCCAAGTGTTTTCAACTGGTTTATCACTCAGTTTATAAAGTAGCAATAACGAGCAGTGTTTAGCCACCCGAAGGATGTGTAAGATTATTTCAGCCCAGGTGACTTCTTCCTTCTTAAAATGGATTCTACAAGGATATACTTATATTAGACATGAAAACCTCAAGAGTTTTATTCTGTCCTTCCAATTTTGACGCTTTTCTTTTCTGTAATTGCAGCAGCTGGTCTCAAACTGAAGGAGTACGCTGCACAGCAGTAATAATAATAGCTGCAAGAAAACCTTGGCTTTGTGTTATTTTCTGTAATTGTTCCAATCTCTCTCAGAGATGCAGGTCTGTAATACCTGATCTAGAGGGAAAAAAATAAAATCAACTCCAACTCCCCCACTGATCTCTTATCTGAGACACAGGCTTCTGCTGTGTATTTCACTGTTTTTTCTTAGGCAGATCTCCCCTTGTTTTCCATGAACCTTTTATTTTCCTGCAGAATTGTAAGGAACAACTGACAGCTTTCTGAAACCTGTATTCAGACACTGTACTGGGCATATATACAAATTTCCTATTATAAAAGGTTGTGAGAGATTTTGATTATTGCTTGAGACAAAAACACTTCTGAAAATTGATTTTTTAACATGTATTTATATTTCTTTTATTTTCATATGTGTGTGTGTATGCATAATTATTTATTTTACTCTGTACAGAGAGAGCTGAATGTTTGCCAGAGATCCCAGAAGTGAGAGCAGCTTCAGGCATCTGTGACCTCTCTGAGAGCAAGCATATATATCCATACTCACATCCATAGCTACATGTACATGTGTGCATGTATGTACTCCGTCACTGATGAGACTGGAATAAATACAACCTACACCCTTACCCTGAAGCTTCCCAAGTTTCACCCTGATGGAGCAAGGTAAGGCTGTGTCTCTGTCTCTCACAGACTTTTTCAATATCCTCCTCCCTGTCAGTATGGTCCAAGGTCATGCACTTACAGCTCCAGCCTCCTCTTGTGGTTGTACATGCACAGTGCTATCTGCAGGGCAGTCAGGTTGACACTGGGAAGGTAAAGGCTGAGTGGTGTAATGCAGTACACAGTAGGTGGTGCAATAAGAAGGTTCTTATGTTTTATTTGTGCCCTTAAAGGCAGAAACAGAACATGGCAAACTGTTAATTTTTATAAGGGACAATTATTTTGTAATAATGGTTAAAACCTCATGTCTTCTCAGAGTCATAGAGCAGCATTTCCATTTCCAGATTACACAGCGAGGTGCTTTTCTGATTCATCAAATAAATGTCGTATCAACTGGATTAGGACATCAGTGCTTTAGCAACGTTATAACAGGAGCAGAGTATGCGCTAGGAATTTCTTTGCTCTAGCAAAATAAAGATCATGCCTCACCTCCCATAATGATTCCTGTCCACCACATGTTACCATGAACAGAACCGTCTAAACAT
>NW_009259863.1:148975-227501 GCF_000687185.1 Egretta garzetta
TGTTTGTGACATATCCCAGGGATGACAGTGGGGCAAGCTCCATAGCTCTTGCAAAGTCTGACAGCATCACGACAGGATTAGCTACTTTCTAATTTTCAACCTATTGATCGATTTACACTGTCCAGGCCAACTGTGTTAGCAAGTCTATAAAATGTGTTTTTCCTCTAAATGCAGAAGCAATTCAATTCTAATTTGTTAAAGTGGTGTCTAGGTGTCTAAGAGACTGCCTGAAGTTCACAGAGAATTAATTTCTTGGGTTTGCCTGTAAAATATGCACTGATGAGGTGCTCAGATGCTCAGTAAAAAGAAAAATGTTATTAAAACAAGAGACTTACACGTTCTCCTTTGGGTCCTCTGTCTCCTGGTCTTCCCACAGCACCCTGAAAAGTTGTTTTTGAAAAAAAGGTAAACATATCACTTAAAGGCTCTTTTGTATATTCATCTGTTAGCAGAACTGAAAGCAACTGCCTAGGATTAACAGCTACGGTATCTGTGAAGAATAAAATATTCTAATATGCAAAAACATGTTTTCCTACCGGAGGACCTGGCAATCCATCTTTTCCATTGATTCCCTATTTAAAAAAAAAAAACAACAAAACAATTTTTTAATAAATATGCTTATGTATATGCATTTTAAGGATACAAAGGATAAAGCTCAATGTTTAGTGCTGGTATCAGTACGTATTCTGAAGCTGCAGAGGCAATATAGAAATACTCACAAATAGTCTTGAGATGTGAAATAACAGAGCTCAGGGCAATCCTGAACTGCAAGCACACTAAATTTGAGCTGAGAGCAGAGCAAAAAAAATCTTTGGCATCAAGACATGCATAAACTTTAATGAGCACATAACTTTAAAAGAAAAGTTATATGGAATGTCTGCAAATGTGGAATATGGACCTGTACATGCACTTTTCCAGTCCCAGCTAGTGATTATACAACCATAGAAGAGGTTTCTCTTATTCTAGATATTAACCCTGATGCCCTATTATAGTTCTGCTCTTAGAGAGATTATGCCTTAATAGTTAAGTGGCCAGATCCACTTGTTGGTCCTTAGGACTTGTCGCATGGCACAGCTTCAGCCTCCTGGGCTAAACATATTTCCTTCCCAAAAGAGGGTGGTCTCATTCATAACACCTGCTGGAAATGGTCCCAGGCCCATGTCATCCCCCAAACTGGAATGTGGCATTATCTGAGAGTCCCAGTTGGCATGGGTCAAAATAATGTCAGGGAGCAGCAATTGCACAATGCCAGATAATTGCAAGACAAACGCTCTGACACTGTTCAATTTACCAGGATATACATGGACCTGCAGATGCGGCAAACTCACTGCTATTCCACTGAGAAAGACAGACTTGCATGAGCAAAGACATCACAAATATTTCCTTCCCTCTCATACTGCAAAGTGGAATTTTGCACAGATTAGGCACCTTGGGCCAATTTGCTGCTGAAGTTACAGAAATTGTCTCCTCTTTCAAGACAGAAGCTTAATGTGGAGACGCGCTGACAAACTGAAGCAGTCTGCTTCTCACACTTGTCCCCAAAACACCAAGCTTTGGGGTAGATAATGAGTTCTGTGCTATCCTAGCTGAACCATTTCTAGAATATAAACTAGGTTGTTTTAAATCAGCTCAGACAGTGCTGATACACTGCTGTCACACTTTTATTAAATAGAGGTCAGATGAGACATATCCTAAGTGAACAGTAAATGCTTCAGCTGCATCACCTGTATACAGAAGAGTTATGAAGTTTATTCAGAGTCATGAAGCGCATGTTTCTCTATCTAAACTGAAACCGAGAATGTATTTTGTCACCCCATCTTTTATAGACTGTGCTGAGTGACGGGGTTAATATTCTCCTGAAAAAACCACAAGAGGATCCTTTACTTCAACAGGATCCAAAGGACCCTTAGAAGACCTTTAAAGGCAACATCTCGGTAACATTAACTGTTAAAACATGGCAATACCAGGAATTCTTGACTGGATGGTTAATATTGAGCACTGTAGCTCTAAGTGTTTTTCAGATGTTACCTAGCCTAACACAAAGCAGGATATAATCTCGTTTCTTTTGTAACTTCTGATAAACTAAGGTGCGTCCTTTGGTAATGAGCATATATATTCAGTATCTCATTGCTTACTGGTTTTCCTTGTGGCCCTTCTGGCCCAGGGAAGCCTATATCTCCTATAGGTCCTCTTTCACCCTAAGAAAGAAGAAATCACACGTATAAATCTGCATGTAAAATCTTGCATTTGGTCTTTGAAATATTTGTGTATTAACATGATTCCAGAAGTCAAATCTGTACTTACAGGTTCCCCTGGCATCCCTGGGGACCCGGGGGATCCCGGCTTTCCCTGCAAAAAGAGAACATTACAAATTCAAATTACTAGGAAGCAAAACATTTCTCTTAGGTCAGAAATAAGAGACGATATATATTTGGGTGAAATATTCATGTTACTGTTCATTAAATGCTTTAAGAGAGGAAAAAGAAATATTTTACCAGATTTTTTTAATATTTGTGCCATGTTAATCTGGCTCTTCTGTACAATATAACTCAATCACTTGGTCTTCTTTACCCTTTCTGAATACTGAGAAAATGTTTTCATGAAATTTTCTTTAACACCACTATGATTTCCTTCTTGAGAAGTCATAGTCAGATCAAACTTTATCACTGTATATGTGAACTTACCGCTACATGTGTACTTCCTAGTCCTGATTTTTTTTAAAGTGAGTTTATTACTGACTTAACACCTTTTGCAAATTTTCTTCATGCTCTTTTTTGGCCACTTTGTTGTTGTTTAATGTTCAGCCTGCCAGAATTCACAATCCTTCCTCATCTCATCATTTAGACTGTGATTTTAAATGTCTTTATTTGTTTTAAATGATTCCTTGCTTTTAACAACCTATTTGGTTCAGTCCCAGACAAGAATCTATTACCCTGATTCTACGTTTCCCAGAAATATCCTTAGACCAGATCCTCAGCTGGCTTGTACAAGTGAGGGATCTGACACATCAACGCCAGTGACAACTTCAGGAACAACAGGACTGAGGACTCGTGCTGATGAAATAGGCACTGGTGCCAATTCCAAGCTTCCCTGATAATCCCGCTCAGCAAAAAGCCAAAGCTAAAATGAGAAGTTTGTATTCCCAAATGGGAAAAAGGGTCCACTATTCAATCTAGGGAATAATACTAGGCAACGAGGACAAATTGTCTTCCAGTAAGACATGTGGATATATTTCAAAAACTCTTCCTAGACTCCTAAAAAATATCGTCTCTCATATGTCTATTAATTTGTTAATTAAAACTGCTTAGCATAAAATGTTAAAGCAAGTAATTTACTTCAGTGGATTTTATTAGAATTAAATGTAATCAACAGAATGCAACTCCATCAGTGGTGAAGGGAACTCATTAAATATTTCATATCCAGCTAGAATAGAGAGCAACAAGAGTAAGACTTGGAACATATCCAGTGGGAAATACACAGGGAATGAACAACTGTGATCACCCTAACCAGCTACTGCATTATTGATTCACTGTGTGAAATGTATTTCAGAGCAACAAACTTTGAAGCTCTTACATGGGCTATAAAACTCAGAGAAATACTTTTTTCCCCTTCAATGCGCGATTTTACCTTGTTTTAGGAGAACTTAACGAAATTAAGCTATTTAAGTTGATGTTCTCTCTTGGAACTCCCAGTAAATAGACTAAATCAGTGGCTAATGGAAATGTGTGTGCATAGAAACAAACTTCTCTTTATTTCATGAAACACATATTTATAATTTAAAAATGGCTCCTGAATGGATTGGTAGCTGCCCAAATTTAATAATAAATGTATTTGCATATAAATAACTCCATATGGCCTCCTGAAATATGGATAAACTTTTTTATTAAACTGTGAATGCAATCTAAAGAAAAGTTGTCTTCATTTCCTTTAGGAACACAAATGAATAATTATAATTTCAATTTATCCTTAGTTACATTTACTTTCACCTACAACAAAGTTTCTGAATGACTTTCAGAAACTTCCCTGAATACCACATGTAAACAGCTGACAAAGCATTTCCCTAAAGCAAATGTTTGATCAACTTGATATGCAGATCCTTTTGGACTGCAATAACTAACATTCATAATTTCTCTTTGTGATGGAAAGACACTCTGAAATTTGTGCATGCCCAGGAACACAGAAAATGTCTTTATCTATATTAAACTGAGGCAATGAGAAGAATCTCATATGCTTTCTTAACTAGGCATATGCAGCTTGAAATTCCAGCTTTATCATGTATTCACACCATTGCCTCCTGTCATTTTAATAATAATATGAACCCTCGGTGGTATTAAAATGCTAATCTCTTCAGGAAAAACACATCATTTTCATACCTGCCTATAAAGCAGTAGCCAAGCACTGGCATTCCACAAATAGTGATTGAGATTACAGCTCAGCATCTTGCTTGACCTGTGTTTTTCAGCTTCTAACAAACTGAGTTTTCTTTAATGAATATACGTACCGGTGTCCCTGCTACTCCTGGCGTGCCAGCTGGTCCACGGTCACCCTGAAGAAAAGATAAACCTATACTTAAATGGTAACATTCAAAACAGAATTTCGTTTGTGGATTCCCATTAAAACCTGAGGAAAGATTATTCAGTGAACTGAAAACAAGGAGAAGAGCCAGGCTCTGCTAAATGCTAATATTTAGCTCTGCCAATGACTCATTTTACAGACTTGAGCAAGTAACTTAAATCCTTTGTTTAGGTTCTCTTGCATAATGTCATAATTTCCATGCTATCCCTTATACTCTGCTTGAGGCCTTCCTCAAAAAGGGATAGAAGGTCCCTGACTTATCTGTAGTTTTCCAAATAATTATCATTTGTGGTCATGACAATGACCAAAATTGACATAGGGTTATTCACTATCACATCAACAGCCCCGTATTTAAGATGGATCTTTCAAAGAAGTTTTCACCTTTGTGCTACTCAGTCATCTGTTTGCTGCAAGTCAGCACCCTCGATTTGTTTCTGCCATAGTCCTTTCGGGGCAAAGTTTCTCCTTTTAGCATACAGTCACCTTCATCTATGCTTTAAGCTAAGGCACCGGCTTTTGTGCTGGAGCTGATGAGTTATAGGCACAAATGCATCTTTCTCTCTTGAGAGGACTATAGCCCAAAGCAGACAGATGGAGCTCACCAGTGGTAAAACTCTACACAGGAAGATTTGCCCTAACACACTGCTGACATGTATTGGTCTGCTAGTATAACACTGGTTAAAAATTTAAGAAAAAAAATCAGGCTCCTGGTTTCTATAACCATGTCAGAAAATCCCTGGCACAGCTAAAGCCATACTAACAAGAGGATATTTTTGTGAGATGAGTTTATGTTACTTGGAGCTGTTTTGCAAAAGCTCGGCCAACATAGCTACAGCCACGTTCTGTTGTGCAGAAGGGCACTGGGAGATGTTGGGATTTCTGGTTTCTGTTCTGATACCTAATGCTGATTTGTCTCATTCTTGTAGTTTTGTTCAGGTAGAGCAGTGATAATGTTGGTAATTAGAAACACTTGGCTCCATTACACAAAGTGTAGACAGATGATGAGTTAAATGTCTGACCTTGTATCTGGAGGGAGAAGCTTGCTGACAGGCCAGAGTTCAACCTCTTTTGCTCTGAAGGCTAAAAGAAGTCACCTAATGCAAGGCCACCCCTCGTGAGGAACACGACATGCACCTCAGGAACACCCGAGCACTGTGCATCGGAAGCAGGGCATATTGGCTGGAGCACTGCACTCTGTCCCTGTGGTTATTTTGCACCCAGGACTTGTATCGTGGTGTCTTTCAAATTCTGGGTGCGACAGTGAAGTTAGAAATTCCTAACACTTTCCTTGCAACTTTTTTTCTTTTAAGGGTTATTCTGGTCCTTTCAGCAATGTGATTTGCAGCTCGGCTGCACAAAACACTGTGTCAGCACAGCTGAGGGAAGGGACATTTTACCCTGAGGATGCAAAGTTCTTAAGGCAGTTCATGAAATTACCATGGAATTACAGCCAACATTGTCTGTGGAAGATGGCATTCTGCTACACAGAGGTACCTAATAGCTCTAAATTAAAAAACAGCATGCACTATGCTGCTGGGACTGGCAGGCAGACTCTGGGATTCTGTTCATTTATTTGCACCAGAAATGTGGAATTTTGACCAAATTTAGTTAAGGAAAGTATATTTTTACTTTGGGAAAGGGCCAAACACTCACTTAGCTTGTTTATATCATCCACTCCATTGCTTATTCCCTTTATTTAATTCTTGTCCCTACTTTGTCTCAGTTAGACCTGTAATATGCCCCTGTTTGTTCATTTTTAAATCAGACTAGTCTTTAAATGCTTGTAGTCTTCCAGAGCAAGAATTGTCTCCTGTAATTTAAACATCTAGTATACATACCTACCTTAGATCTGGTCACTCCCCACTCTCTGTACACACAGGGAGAAATGCACAGTGATATTGAGAGCAAAACTATTAATTTACATTGCTTTTTGATGAAAAATAAGTTTCAGTAAACTAGTTTTGTATAAAGTCATTGAATAACTTGTAATTTAAAAAGCTGAGTAAATATTCCATTTAAAAAAAAAAATCACTTTTTTTGTTCTTAAATTCAGAAGGTATGGGCAAAAATCAAACTGTTTTCACTGACAGAAAACATATTTACAGATTTTTTTAATTTGTCCACTGAATTTTTTGTACTTTTCCATATTTAGAAATGGCTACCAAAATCTTGACATTTTTAGCCTTTCGTGACAAGCTTTTCTCTAAATTCATATGAGCCTCCACAAGTAGCAAGTGGAAGGCTGAAACATGCCACCAGCTGAAGGAAAGGATAATTTCCTAGCACTGGAACGCAGACTTGAGCTACAGGAAGGAGCTGGAGAACATGATATGGCCTATGGTGGCATCACACATGCAGTACGGAGTGCAAGAAAAGCAAAATGGAAACAAGGAACCTTTTTTAGAATAATGAGCAACAGTCTGAGAAAAGAGATTTTTGCTCACTTTGGAGCAGGGTTTCTACTCTTTTCTATATTTTTACACTAATCTGAAATAGTCTTTTTTTTGTATGGAAGTCTTGCATGCACTAGGTCTAGACTAATTCAAGTACAAACTTCTCTTCAGATCTGTAGCTATGCTGTAAGTCTTAGAACAAGACAGACAGACTAAGCATAAGACAATGTTCAATAGAGAACAAGAACTAGTGACAATACTTATGAACATGTTATATACAGTATGTAGTAGTATTCTATCAAGGTTAGAAAACAAAATATTACAAGACCTTCTAATACACAATTTTCCATTGGCGGAAAATGAAATTTTATGTTAGGTGAGTATATGATTTAGATCCACAGTAAAATAAAAAAGGAAATACAGATAAATATGCAAATATTTTTCACACAGAAACATTAATTTACACAAAAAAAAATTCAAACAAGGTTTCAGAAAACATTTAGCTGCAGATAGTTGCCACTAAGAAGCCATGACTTCTTCTCAAGAGTCCTACCTTTTCCCCTGGGAGTCCTTCCAGTCCTGGTAATCCCATTGGTCCTGGGTCTCCCTATATATTTTTTTTTTAATAAAAAGGATTGCATACATTAGAATTTATGTACTCTACATGAGAGATGTTGAACAGCAAGCAACTGCAGATTATTTAACTTGAGATGAGTAATACAGCTAACCAGTTATTAGGTGAACAGATTTTGTTATGCCCTGTTTTAGTGATCTGCAAATTAAGCTTTTCCCAGATGCACTGTGAATATTTGGATCAACAGCTTTATTTTTAACGAGGAATGTAGTCCAGAAGACTCCTCTCCAGTGCTCCTTCAAGCCAAGGTCAGGTGTAAAGCACCTCCAGGTGGTAGAGCCCCAGAGCGTAAGCACAGAATGTCAACCAGAGAACCAACCTCCAAGCAATTCTGTGCTCTGTTCCCTAAACAAATCTTACTCTGCAGCAAGGGACACACAGGACAGGTCCCTGTGTAGGTCTTCAAGTTTTGAAAGAAAACCAGAAACATGCTCCACTGGAGAAATCAGTTTAACATATAAAGTGGGGAGGCCCTTTTAATTCTTTCTTTTTTTAAAGAGAACCAATAATGTACCACAGAGATTTAAACTACAGCCAACAATTCCAGTATTTCAGCAGTTCACAGTTAAATAAAAAACCAAAGCAAATTCCCATCTGGATTTCATGAAGTGTAGCAGATCTCACTTTCCACAACTAAACTCTGTTTGGGAGATGGTGCTTCCTGAGTAGAAGGTGGATGCTGGTACAGAAAGACTTCTGGGCATTATGATGAAACAAAAAAAGAGGTTTTGTGTCTTTTTTTTTGAAAATAGATGATTCAACTGTTTCAGGAAACTCACAACTCCATGTTTTACCGTGAGCGCTGAGGGGTTCTGTTTTGGGTTTCTTATTGTCCTGGAGGAGTGCAGTTACCACATTGGTTCATAGATCAAAGTTTAGTTTTTCATGTAGCTGGCTCTCTATTAACACTTGGCAAGGAATCAAACATGATCCTAGGGCCCTGCACAGGTTGGCTGAGTGGAGATTATACACTTTCATGATAAATGAAGTCCTAGCCAGCTTTTAAAAATGTTGCCTTCCCATACCACTTTAGCCTTGGCTGGGTTAGTCTCAGCTAGCTGCACTTAATTCTACTGCTATTTTTGTGTAGATACTGTGCCTGCACTGCTAGGAAAAAAGCGAAAACTAAATGGTACTGGCATGCTGCTTTCATGAGTAGAGATATTTCTCAGTAGTTTCACACTGATACTGAAGAGAAAGACTTCATGATATGGACCTAAGTCAGACGACAAGGACCCTTCAACAGGGAAGACACTCATCATCGTCTTCCAAATACTGTGGCCTGATGTGTTCAGACATTGCCAGTGTCTAGTGACATTTAAACAGTCCATATGTTGTGCTCTGACCTGATTCTTTACTACCAGGCATCCAAGATGTTGGCTGAACTATCTCCTTATTTATTTTGCCCAAGACTAACAATTCAAAGACAGGACAGCAGCTGGAGAGGTCAAGTGTCAGCTTCTTGGTGGTTGAACAAACTCCTGAATGTGTTAAGGAACTCTCTAAGTATTTCTCTGAAGTAGTAATTTGTTTCATTAGTAGCAGACACAGCTGTTCTTTACTTTGCTGGAAGGGATGTGACTTGTTTCAAAAATGATCTCCAGTATTTTTCAGGGTTTCTTGATCTTTATCAAGTAGACAATTCATCAGCAGGTCATGGGGAGTGCAGTCCAACTGGGCACAATTTTCTTTCCTAACTAGCTCAGCTTCTACTGCTTTTATCAGCAAATTCTTCTCATCAGTTTTCATTAGCTGACACATGGTACTCATCCTGATTCAGTCACACTGCCTGAAGTCTGAAAGAGGTCTGCTGGACACAGTTCTACCACATGGACCATGAAAAGGCAGTATCTGTTTCACTGTGGAAGCACCTATCCAATTTTTAAAACAATATCCATTTAAAATGCCATTTGACACTACCATACTTTCTAGGTAAACCATCAGTACTCAAATTTTACTATTACCTTTTGAGTATTTTCACTGATGTCCAGTCATCAAAATGCAATACCTGTAAGTTTTAACTTTGCCACCTTCAAGCCTAGGAACTGTAGTGACAAATCGCAAGCTAACAATAAATATAGTTTCTCTATTACAAAGGCAAGTCACACCACATGTCAAGGACTTTGGGAAAAACGTGCACCCCATCAGGGTTTGGATCTACATTCTGCTGGCGGCTAGCCCTATGCAACTGCTCAAGATTCTTCCACTAGTTGTCCTTCCCCTCAGAATTTTTAAAGAAAGATCACATGAAAAGGGCATAACACAATGCTTAAAGGAAAAAAAAATAATCAAAGACTTAAATAGACCTGCTTTTGAATGTCAAGCTGCATAGCTGAAATGTACAGTGGCTCCCATGATCATCATCATCTTGCTCACCAGAAGCAAGGTAATCATACTATAACTAACCATCATGCCATTTCCAAAGAAAACATCAACTGCCAGTTGTCGCTAGCGAGCATGATGTAGCACACTGTCCTTTTGTCCTTATCACTTTCATGTTTAATGTTAAGGACAATCTAATAGCTCTTAAAGTATTTTCTACCTTTATTTCACATTCTCTGTTCTTAGATATATCCAGGGATAGCTCAACAAAGATGAATCCACAAGCAGTTAATACTATGTTCAGTCATTCCTTATATTATCACTTAGAACTATTTACCAGAAATTGAAAAATCACAAGCCTGACAATTAAAAAGACTTTTTCAGATGTACTGATTCTGCAGGAGGTAAGCTACCTGCTAAAGAATGTTAATGGACTCTTCCACTCTTGTGACTAGAATCATGTTTTGAACTACTTGGGGAATTCTCTATCATGATAAAAAAATACATACATACCGCTGTGCCAGGATCTCCTTTTGGACCCTGCAAAGAAATAAAGTAGTGGAAACACATTTAAGAAAAGAACAGAGTTACACAATAAGATGGTATTTTTTGTATTACTGCATTATGAATATACTTCCCTATTGCAGTGTATTTAGAATCAGTATTAAGTCCAGCCCTCTCAGCTGATTAATTTAGTATAAAATTTTAGTAATATTTAATTTTTGTTTTGCTGCACTAGGTCTGGTGCAAGCTCGTGACTACAAGCAGCACACAATGCAAGGACAAAGTCCTCACTGATTGCTACAATATTTTTATGTGGTTACAAGAAAGACAATAATAAAACAGTAGAACTTGCTTATGATGCTAACAAGAAGGAGGACCTTAATAACTGCACGGCATCTTTGGCTCCACAGAACCAAAGCAACAGTGTCCAGCTGCAAGGTGGTGCATCTGCACTGTGCAGTGTGGAAGACACCAGCCTTGTGTTACTGCCACAATAAAATTCTTGGTTTTACATATTCTTCTGCGCTATAGCTACACGCAGTGAATCAGTGACAAAACTGAGATAAGAATTACTGAGCTTCTAATTTCCAGCACCAAACGTAATCTGCTACAAAATGATGCTATCAGTAACTATAAATAGTATATTACACATTTGAAGATATTAAGATACTTTCACTATAGAGTCCGATACCAAATTATGTACCATTTTTGCACCCTTTACTTGCTAGGGTGAAATACTTAAATGAAAATAAACTATTCCCCAAAATGAGCTAAAATGCTTGATAAACACGTAAAATCACATACTTTATAATTTACTACATACCAATCATATCCTTATTTTTTCTATCTTTCACATATAAAATCAAATTCCAGGCCACTTACCAAAACTGCATGCAACTGACCAACCTCTCTGTTACTATGTTAATTAACTATTTGAAATTAAATTACGTTTCTGTTAATACTTACTGGAGGTCCTGGTGGACCAGGATAACTAGCGACACTCACACCTCCCTGAAACAGCAAGTTTAAAAGTTGAGTTGGGTCAAAATTAGATTTTGATTGAAAAAAAAATTAACATTAAAGAGAAATACCTGGAGTTTATATAAGCTGCTCATTCCATTTCTTTCATTGTAAGGCATACCCTTTAAAACATAAAAACCAAAAGTGTCACAACTATGAATTATAAACGCAGAACTCTTGCCCTGTTCAAGCCCCATAGCTCAGCACATCTGGGGTATAATTTTTGTTCTCAATCAATTTTTCAAAGTTTCCAGACATTTCAGTAAGAACATAAGATACATACCAATGCAGCTTGGGACTTTTTTTGGGACCTGTAAATCTCAGTGTATGTTACATTTTGATATTTGTTGTTATTGTAATTCTTCATAATTAATTTTGTGTTAGGTACTATTCCAGTTAATTTGGAGACCAGTGAGCTCCACACACTTTCCCTAGGTTCCCCAAGTTTCCTGATCTCAGGTACTCTGATTAAACATTGGGCACCAAGGTTAACTCATTTAACCAAGTTTCTAGGATGGCTTTAGTGACCTAAACTTACTCAGTGTTGAATCACAAGAAAAAAAAAAGGAATACAGAAACCTTTTGCAAAAAGACATTGTTGTGTTCCTGCACTATTAATACGTATTAGATTGACAGTCAATTCTTTATATTACATTTTACTCACAGGTATATTCTTCCTAATATAACAGTCAAAATATAAAACAAATGTCTCACCGGAGGCCCAGGTGGTCCAGGTTTCCCAGGAGAACCTTCACTACCCTAGTAGAGCAAGAGATTCATATAACGCATTTACTGTGACTGATGTCCAGTTCTATTCCATACCCAAGCTATGATGACCATAACAACAATAAACAAGAGATACAGTCAATATGAGCAGGTAATATAAAGAATAAATTTTCCTGCCCAGCCCCTGCTTAAGCTTTAGGCAAGTTATTAATCATTACTTTATACTAGTTTTTCATTCAAAAAAGCACTTGATGCTTTATGTGTAGTAATTTCCTTGTGGCAAAGTAGTGGTAACCTGGATTGTGAAACACTTCATATATACCAGGAGGGAAAGGAAGAAAAGAAAGAATTGTTAATATCAATTTCTAAGTGACTGGCTGATAAAAGTTAACATTCATTTTATGCTTTGTATATTATTTTGCAAAAACCAATCCTCAGTTGGTAATTCATAGGTAAATAAAAAAGCGCTACAGTTTCCGAAGTTCGGCTTATTTAGAAACACACTGAATAAGAATAAAGATCTTCTTTATTAAGGGATATAGTGAATATCTTTTTGGTTTTTACTGTAAAATATTCATCTGTGGTTACCTGTATCTGTAGTCTGTTCTGCTGACGTGCACTGAATTGCTTATATTTAAAAAAAAAAGCTTCTGAGTTTTTGCCCCAGCAGACTGGTGGGGCCTCTGAACACTACAGAGTTACAAAGGTTTTAACATCAACTTTCCCAAACAAGATCTTTTCATAATCTCATCACTATGATTCAGTTAAAAGCTGCCAGAATTTTTCACTAACGTTGTTCGATCTTATTAAAGATATGTCAGTGAGACACTTAGGCTGCATATTTAAAATTATTAAGGTGGCAAAAGTCAAGCTCAGTGTTCAATGGCAACAACTGTAATTAAATGTTTATACTAGGATAATTTCCAAATGGTCCTTCTAATTGATAGAAACTGTCAGCCTCCAGAAAGTGATTTGGAGTACTTCACAGGGAATAAAAATACTATACTTCAGAAAGCATATTATATAATCATTTCTCAAATATGTTCCCCAGATGAAGGAGGGTGGAGGAAACTACTCTGGCTATATTTCAGTTTACTTCTTCACTTTTCAGCCACCTGACTTTTGCCCTTTTTGATTGATGAGACACTAGTTACAGAGCAGTGGCTTCTCATTCCCATCCCTGTAAACAAGGAACTAACACAGAATTGTGTTTTGTATCCGGTTATATAAAAAGGAGATAAGCGTGGTAAATTTTGCTATTATGGTCTGCAAGGAGACAGCTCTCAATCAATTTTTATACTCAAATTATTTCAGAGCTTTGCAAAATAGTTCCGTTTCTTACTCATACTAGAGTCAATGTTTTGTAGAGTATTAGAGGGCCACATACGTTGATGTGGCAGTGCTACGGCTGGAGAACTCCAGACTAAAGCTGAAAAAGTCTTCAGAAAAGTGTGTTCATATACAAAATGGAGAACTTGCCCCAGAAAGTATTTTGCAGCAAAATAAGTTTGTGTCTGTTGTATTTCACTGATCTGAGGTGCCCAGGAAATGAATTTAACCTTAGTTATAATGGATAATATTGAGTACCTGATAAAAGAGCACATAAAGCATGGATAAAAAGCAGTGCTGTAACAGTGTAAATTAAGTATAAAGGAAGCTTATATATTTTTGCAGAATAACTTATACTCGATAACTTTCAGTATTGTGAAGCACTAAAAGTATGCAATTACTTTTGACTAAAATACTGGGAAAAGAATGAGAAGTAGAGCAAGTAGTACCTAGTCATATACTATTTCACAATGTATTTTCACTTTCCTAAATTTTATATAATATGACATACTTAGAGAACATTCTCTGCGACTTACATACACCATAAGGACTATGCTTTGAAATATAAGCCCACATGTATGGCATTTTTTTTGGAAAATAATTGTATTAAGACACAAATAAAAATTAATTCAAAAATGGACATCCAGTTCTTGTTCGCACTCTATGTTAAAAAAACCCCCAAAACATAGGAGCGTAATGGGATTGCAAAACCTTCACAGGTTTTTACCAAGACTAAAAAGAAAGAATACCTTTTCGCCTTTTGACCCTGCTGGACCAGGATGTCCAGGTCTTCCTGTGACTCCCTGCACAACACAGTATTAGTTTATATTAGTTGAGAAACAATGAAACATGGTATTTTTGCATTGCATCTTAGTTTTTAAAACTTGTACTTTTGAAGGTCATTTAAACCTAATTATGCTTCTCTTCCAGGTTTAAATATTTCTCTTCTGCTTGATACAACAGCTGTGTCCTTCTGATAAGCCCCTTGAAGGGTAAAACTTGTGTTTATGGTTACATTTTCACCTTGGCAGACTAAATGCACTGACCTTAACTGGCACCTTTTGATACTGCTAAGAATCATGCTTTACTGCTAAAATGCCAATTTACATATTCCACATTAAACTTTCTAAATGTAGTACAATTTTTGAAAGAAGGGAAGCATTAGTACTGTCAGCAACCTAGGAATGAATAATGATCATACTAATGTGATCCCATCCAGTATGTAGAAAATAAAATTGAAAAAAAAATCCAAGAGGAGTTTCCCAGAATTATGAACATTTTAAATGATATTTTTCAGTGACTTTAAATATTGTCAGCTTATTGGCATACTTTTTTTAATGTGAAACAAAGTAATTACCTGGTTTCAGCACTAAATGTTTTCAGAAAGCCTAGCTGGAATTATTTTTAAATTTTTATTACTAACATTATTACTGTAACTTGGGTACAAATACACAATTAACTGCAAGTATGCACATCATAAGTCATGTAATCTCACAGTCATGCCAAAAATCCTAACCCATTTAAGTTATGTAAACTTTGAGCCCAGACAATGACAGTATTTTCGTTAACCTCAACTCACAACGTAGTTTCTTTTATTAGAGACAGTGCAGATAAGATTTTGTTATTACTCTCCTAAAAGCCAAAAAAAGGACAAGAAAGAAAGAATATGAAGTTTTACTAGATAGTTACAGCAACCTCTGCAGAGCTAGATCAGATCACAGGTGATGCCGCACACTTACAGATGGTCCACTGGGTCCTGGTATGCCTGGCAGTCCAGGAGCACCTTGAAGGCCCTGGAAAATACAAGAGCATATGCCTATTTCCTCTCCCACTTGTACCTCAAAAACTACTTATATTCAGCATGTCCAGCAGTATTATAACTATATTAAAGCACATTTTCATCTAAAAGGTTGGTATTATTTTTAGGAATAAAAAAAAACCAAACCACACACCCTGCAGGGAAGAGATTATCATTGAACAAGGTTAGAGGCAACTTCTTGCTTGATTGATAAACACCACTTGTCCTGCAACCTTTCACATTGTTAGCTTATGCCCTGTATATCTTTTTGTCTTTAGTTGTGTAGATAAGAGCAGGACTTCTGGCTTTTCCATAGAGATTAATTTTCTATTTTCTATCACTAAAAGGTTTTTTTGCTTGTGAGAAGACATCTGCTCAGACTTCTCAATATTACCTGATGGTCTTTAAATGCAGTGATGCTTTCTGCCTCATTTATAGAGCTTGCTTTTTTGACAATAGAACATGACATTTTTCATAGTGGCCTACTTTCCTGCTCTTATTCTATTTGATTGTCTGGAAAACAATGAATTCTGGTACCCCCTTACCAAACATACAGGTGTGCAACTTACTACCATGGATGCAAGTTGGATTTGAGACAAGCCTGCACGTCACCTTTCCTCTGCCACACCAGAGTCTTAGGTGCAATTTTAGACAAGCAAAAGTCATGTACTAATGAGAGCTAATGGCTCTCGCTTCCCCCTATAATCCACGAAGGGAAACAGGTCCCTCCCAGCAGTGATGAATTTTGTCCGTGCAGGGTGTCTACCATCTGAGAAGAGGAATCACCTCAGAAAAGGCGTATTCCTCGTGTTAAATGCAGTGTTTAAGAAGGCATGGCTAAGAGGCTAGTCTAGAAAACCACAGAGGTCAGGAGCCCTGAAACAGGGGCTCTGAGGGAGAGACTGAGGGAAAAACTTTGGGCAGAAATAAATCAGGAAAAATGTGGAGATGGAGAGAGATGTGGATTTCCCTTTTTTGCTCCTACACACAGAGGACATTGATCCACCTGTGCAGATTTTCAGAGTGGCAATCCAACTGCTAATGGGTTCTCTGCTCATTTTGAATTACTTTACTCTGACAGTACAGTCACCTGGAAAATGAATGTGTGAATGTGAAGCCAAAGGAACACTTTCTGTAATTCTTATTACTGATGTTAGAAATGTCCTCCCCTGAAAAAAAGGAATCTTTTAAAAAGGCAGAGAACTAAGCTTCAACAATGATTAAAGGGCTATTCAAAAGCACATGGAAGTTAATGAGCATATTTCAAAGAGCTTCAGGTGGGCTTCCCACTCTCTCTTCCCATTCCCATGCTAACCAAATAATAAAAAACAAAAATAAATGCATTCTTCTAAAATTTGTAAATTTGCAAAAAAAATTTACTTATAAACTTTGTAAACTCTTTTATATGTGTTTCTGAAAATAAATTCACTTGCACCCTCATAATGTCATAATCAAAGGTGCTGCTAAACGCTGATAATATCATGGCTAAGGCAGCTAACCAGCTACCAAACAGTGAAAAAGCGTGTGAATAGCTAACTTACTAACAGAGCACAGCACCCTACTGAATCAATAAAAAACCCTTTATAATTAATTTACTCTGGAGTCCTTTAAAAAAACCTAACTGCCAGTTACAATCTTGCCTTTTCCTTACTACCTTATTAATTGCCTCTAATAATCTCACTTGATTCTCAGCAGTTAAATCATATCTGAATTGTTGAAGACCTTTTGCTAATGCCTCACACTGCTAGGACTGAATTGTGGAGGTACCCTATAGAGCTCATGAAGGATGTGTTACATTCCCATTTATTTTTTAAGTCAAATTCTGCTTGGGCTTTGCTTATGGCTGCTCCATCATTTTAAGGTATATGTTCTAAATCCAACCTTAGGAGGCACTTGTTTTTAAGAAGCAAAGACATAATGAGCTCTGTAGATTGTGTAAAAACAAGAGGAAAAATAAGCATGATACCTTAGTCTGACAATCTGCTAAATTCTGTGGTAAAGCAGTAGCAGGAATATATATCTAATGCTTCTGCTGCATCTATTTCTTCCCCCTCCTATAATTGTTTACTTTTTGAGGCCAAGGATCCTGAAGAACACAGATTTTTTTGAAAATTATTCTCATTCTACCAGTGTTTGAAAATTCTTACTGTATTATGGCCTTAGAACCAAAGAAATGTAAAATGCTCATAAAGAATTACAAACCCCTCAATCACTAACCTCTAAATTCCTTTAATATTTTCCAGGTGCTTTCTCTTGTAGCCAGCACTCCCATATTACAAAAGAGTAGTATGTATTTAACAGTGCCAGTTAAATATTTTGGAATTTTGAAGTGTTCACCAAATATTTTGTAATAGACAGCTTATTTTAACTCCTTCAGTTGGCTAAGGTCCCTAGGAAATTTGTTTATTTACTCAGATTCATTTGCTCAATAGCTTCTGCTTTGGTGATTTTTTTTTTTTTTTTTTGACAGAGACTGCTCTTGAACTGTAAACTACAAATATTTAAATTTAAATGAAAGCTATAGCAGCTATTTTGGATTCGGCACCACAAGCCACACAGCTTTTTTTTTCTTCTCCATAATGACATAAGATAACTCTAAGAATGGAGTATATGATGCAAAATACTGTAAATATTTTAAATTGACTCTCTTCAAACATTTTCCAGTTTCCACTAAATAGTAATTGCTGCTATGACCATTCCCCATCAGAGTATTTGCCTAATGGAATATTTTTGAAAGGTGAATTCTAAAGCGGAACTAACACAGTGAAAACAAATACGTTACAAAACGTGAAGTATTTTTAAAAAATATTTGGCATTTGCCTATTTATTGCTCTATCCTATACTCTTACAAATTAGCATTAAATGTATGTGAGGCTTTAAGATATACAAATGAGAAAAAATCCTCAGAGAAAAATCAAATAGATGTTATTTAATTGAATAATAGCATTTAATCTCATTGAAAATTCAGAATTGAGGGCTATTTATAGTAATACATTACTCTCAGTAATTTTAAAGAACCGAATAACATTCTGTGCATTTCATTCTTGGCCTACATCTTTATTCAGGTTCAGATAAGAATGCAACCACTATAGAAAGGAATTAATTTTACCTCATCGCCCTTCTCTCCAGCAAGCCCAGGAAATCCACGTTCACCTTTGCTTCCCTATGAAAACGTAACATTCGAACAAATACTTTCTATTAGAGAACAATATTTCATGCTCTGTAGGGCATTTTATGACCCATATTCACTACATGCTAGCGTGAAGCCTTTACAGCACTAGTAGCTAAAACAGGAAAAAAGACTCAATACCACCTGAAAGCTTTAAAATACACCTCCTGTCAAGGGGAAAGGAAATGAGTGGGTTTTACGTAGTAGGCAACTAGCCAAAAGGCCTGATGGAGACATCTTATTAATACCAAAGAGCTTAAATGCTTGCCAAAATGGAGAAAGTACACTTTCATGGAATTACACACAATTATAGGGGATATCTGCATACCAAACCACGTGGCATTTGATCCAATTACAGAGAAGGAGAAGTTTGATGGATATCAACGAAACTTCAAGTCCCAGTGAAACGGCTGCATTACTCCCACGGGAACAAGGTGCAAAGGCACAGTGTGGTCCAGCTGTTGCACATTTGAGGGAGACAGAGGAAGTTTCCTTCTTCATCGTGGGATTCTTGTGTGACTGACTCACCTAAAATAAGCCTATAGATGGCGATACACTACTGGACATTCAAATCTGAGCTAGCTTTAATGGACACAAGACACAAAAGAGCTGTTCTGGCTTGGGATTCAACTTGGGCTATTTCGCTCACTTTCCTGAGAGGAAAGGCAAACTGACACAGGAATAGGGCTGAACTGTAAAAACTTTAGAATCTTTAGGTTGCTCAGATGCTACAGGGATAGGGATCAGACAAAAAAGTCGAGACAGTCAGCGGTAAGAGTATGTCCTTTTACTTTTAACAAGCAACAAAGCAATGTAAAGTACTCTCTTTAAAACCTACCTTTGGCCCTTCTCTACCAGGGATGCCTGGAGGACCTCTTGTGCCAGGATCACCCTGAGGAACAGACACAAAGCGAAGTGATAAATAACCATTTTGTGACATGGGCAGAAGGTCTGATCTATGCAGACTGCTTCCTTCCTCCCTTTGTGACCATCCCTTCATTTTACCCCAAAGCCTTCTCTTCAGTCCTTTCTCTCTTCTACACAAAATAGTTATTTAGATATCCTTCCTTGCTTCCCTCCCCATCTCTCATATACTCTACTCAAACCAGGCTAACAAATTTTTGCCTTCATTTTGAGAGGACTCATAAATGCCTTCATTTTGGATAGTCCCAGAGACACCTGTCTTTAGGTTTGAGCACCTTCCTTTTAAGGATTAGGTAGAGATGGAGGCTGCTTGTTATTCTCGTCAGCTTCAAATCTACAGTTAAACTAAATGATTCCTGCTTCGTTAAGAGAAGCATTTTCTATCTAAATTATAATATTATAGAAGTTGTAATCACAAAACAGAGAGAAATGAAGAATGAAGTATAAAGAATTGGTAAGAGAGAGAATTGACAAAGAGGTAGAAGAGCACATACAGGACAAAGAAAATACAGTTACAAACAGAAAGAATCAGGGAAAAGCCCAAAGACAGAGCTAAAATAAATCAAATTTGGGAATGAGAAAGTCAATAAACCCTAAGCACATGTATTAATACAGGACAGTAGATTAGGATAATCTCTCTCCTCAGGAATTATGTGTGTTTTTCATATAGAAAGCCTCCTGAGCACACTTTTAATTTTGGAATACAGCAGATCACTTCAAATTTTATTATTTTTCAAAATAATACCTTAGAAATTCTAGACTATTTTCCCCATTCAGTATATTACCAATATTAACGCACCAAAGTAAAGCACAGAATGGGGTATACTTGTAGCAATTCGTACTGTGGGCTGGATGTACTGAACCAGCACTTGCTGGCTACTGCCTCACATACTGTTCAAATGCTATTTTGCAAAATTCCCATAAAATAAATTTCTTGAGTATTTTTTAAAAACAAATTAGGCTAGCCAAATAGTTCAGAATTGATCCTACAGAAACTTTCAAGTGCATATTTTGGTTGAAAAAGCATGCTCATAGTAAACAAAGATACTTAACCTCTGGCAATGTTTACCTTCAGTATAGCACCCATGTCTCCCACAAGTGGCAGTGCAATCTGATATTAAAAAAAGCAGTTGCAGTTAATGTTTTACACACACACTACTGATTCTGATGGGTTCTCACTGCTTCTAAAGTTTGTATTGTTACATACATACCATTATATATATACTGGCTCAAGCTATTTTTTAATGAAAACTCTAAAGAAAAATCAGGGTTTCAAATATAGTTTTTAAATGTTAAATATTGCTGTCCATCCAACCTAACAACATAATTCTTTGTCACAATTTCAGTGAAGTTGCTTAAACCATGGCAACAGCATAGCTCCAGAACACAGTAAATTGCACTTTAAAATATTAAGAATATATTGTTGTTTTTGTAACATACCAGCAACAACTTATCGCTATTGGAAAGTCTCACAGACTGTTCTCACCTGATTATCTCCAGTTGTTTTCCTTCTGCTTTATCCTAGGCTTTGACTCTACTGTGAACTAGCATGAATCATGGAGATGCCAAAGCTAACTTCAGTAAGCTAGCTCAGATACCGGAACTAATTTAGCTACAGCAACACAAGCAACTTACATAGTATTTTGTCCTGCCTTTAAACATCAAGAATTAGTGCAAAACTCTGTGGTGCCGTGGCTAAATTGCTGCCAATGCTAAAGCTGACCCATTTAAAGCTCAACAAATAGGTTTACACTGTACAGCAATATATTTCAGATTTCCAAGTGCTGTCATTAAACTTATATTTAAAGACTCCCTGTAAAAACTGATTGGACTGGTTATCATCGGCTTCACTCACAAACGGACTCTTCAATTACCAATGCTCATTTCTTCTTCTTGCAATTGCTAAAGCAGAAATATCTCTGGGCATACCACGAAATTGGACACATTCAAAATCTATCACTGTTTTTGGTTCAGCCTGTTTCAATCATTTCCATCTTGAAGAAGAAAAATAAAATGTACTTCTGTAGCACGTTAGAAAAACTGTTGGTTGGTAGCAACAGGTGCCAAATACCAGCTCAAGAGGAGCACTGCTGAATGTACTTAACTATAAGTGTAACCAGGAGTACAACATTTACAGGGTAGCATCACCACCTTTGAAAGCATGCTGAGAAGTTTTCTAGGATGACACATAGCCACCTAACACAGCTTAAGGACATACTCTGCACAAAGGTAAACTGTACATGGACACCTGCTCATAAAAACCTGTAAAAAGTCTTAAAAACGACCACCACACCCCTACACGGCCTGATTTTTCATCCTTCTCCTTGTGACGACGTTTTACAGATAAGCAGATGTCAGCTGTTGGTCTTTCTGGTGGGCTACACAAGTGTAATTTCCCCAGTCTCTCCTCTTTTCTTATGGTCTTATTTTAGCTGCAATATCACCTTATGGTACAGGCCCCCAAACACTCAGGGTGAAAGGGTCCTAAGATCCAGCTGCAGGGGCACACCAGGTATGAGAACGAGCCTACCACGTTTGTGCCATACAGTTTGTCTGCTCTGTAGGTACAGCAAATCCAGCCTAGCGGCATGCATACTATAGAGTCACAGCTGTGTACACTGAACTCTGAATAAATGTATGATACATGGCAGGCTTTTGACAATGTTAAAATAGCCTTAATTCTTTGGACTCACTCCTGCTTGCTACCTCTTCCCTTAAAAATATTCTCTCCAAAGAGAACAGTATTTCAAGAGTGCAGAAGGCAATAATTCTCCTGTTAGTAAGTCTCACCATTTAGACCTGTCTGTTTAGCAGTGGCATCAAATTTTTCACTTGCATTTAGTTTACAGTGCACTGTGCCTTCCAGACCTATTCCACTTGCGGATTTTGTTTTTTCTTATTAAGCACTTTATGCTTATCTGTCTCGAGTTTAATCTTGTTGACTTCAGACTGTCTCTGAATTTTAAGTTTTTATTGTATCTTCAAAAAGCTAGCAATCTTTCCCAGTCCAATTGCACAGTTTATGTCTACTCTTCCTAATCAAATTAAATCACTGACAAGAACCGGGCATGGGAGAGACTGACCTCTCTTTCCAAGTTTGACAGTAATCTGCTCATAGACATTTCTATCCATATTTTTTGATAATCATTATCTATATGGCAATTACTTCAAGAGCATTTTTTGCTTGCTTATAAAAACATCATGAAGACAGGCTCAAAGTTTTATTGAAGCCAAGCTATACAACATGACTGTTTCCCTGTCTTTCCGAAGAAAGGTAACCTTCTAAAGAATGAAATCTGAGTTATGCCATGACTGGTTCTTAACAAAATTATGCCATCCTGTGTTTCCACTTCATCATTCATATCACTGGGATATGTTTTCTGTCAGCATCTCTCCCTTCCTCAAAAGCTGGATCTTTCTCAAAGTACTCAAAGGTAACTGCTAATCATTTAGAGACTGCTTTGGTTCATTCTTTAGGTGAATTACACCAGATCTTCATGCCGTATCTAAAACCGCTTTAACTAATTCTTTTTTCAATTAAATTAATTCAAATTCATTTATGTATTCTATGAAAAGAATTTTTTTCAGTGGACAGTCAAAAGGCACTGAATTATTCAGCTTTCTCTGCATAATCTATAATTTGCTCTCCATTATTATTAAATAATGGCCTTTACTGGTCTTTCAAATAATTGTATTCACAGCGCCTTTTGCTTGTTGCTTTTACATCCGTTCCTAACCAAAGCTCATTTTATATCTCAATCTTTGTGACTCTGACTTGAGCTCTACCTTCATACTCAATGCCAGTGATAGACCTGCTTTTACATACTGGTTTTAGGCCTTTGAGGAGCTACTAACACTCTTAAGTGTCTCTTAAAGCACTGAACCAGTTCACTAATGTGGGAACCAAGGAACCAACCGATCAGAATCACTGTCCTGAGCCTTGATAAACAACAGTGCATACTGACTATTCTCTTCAAGATAAAATTTTTGTGTGATTTTGGGACTAGTTTATCCCTCCATAAGCTCCTTGCTGTCAATCCTCAGGCTGACTTGTGGACTGTCATGCGCCTGTACCATCAAATGTTTAATTGAAAGCACAATATATTTTTCTGCCTAAATCAGCATTCTGCAGACTAGTTTGGGAAATGCTGCCTTAGATTTGCATTGCTGGATACTTGGAGATGGACCTCACTCATAAAGACACAACGTAATTCTCTGCATCTGAGGAGTATGTGTGATGGCCTGGTATGTGAAGAATTGCTAGTTTAAGAGATGAACAGACTGAGAGCGCTGAGATACTCTACTCACTCAGTGAAAAAGCCAAATTCATGCCTTGGTAAGGAGCAGAGATTTTGCTAAAGGACATAATACAGTTCAAATGTTAGGTTTTGTAATTTTTATTTTCCTTCATTTTGATATGTCTCAAATAAATACTGCTATCACTGTGTCTCCTGGTTGTTTTGAAAACTGTGCCTTTGACTAAAATATCTTGGGAAGTATCAAATCCTATAAAACCAATAGGATCGCAGGTGAGTTTAACACTTTTTTTTTAAGCTCTGGTTTTGGTTTGTTTCTTCCAACCATCTACAGATTTTTTAAAAATTTTATTTATATAATTATATTTTATTTACATCAAAAAATCACTCAGGGAATTAAGAAATCTTCATTTGCCTTCATAAAAGCCTGGTAAGCATTTGCTTCTAAAGAGAAATTTGCTTTTTGAAAGTTCTGAGGTAGTTGTTGGGACTCCAGACAGGAACAGGAATTATGATTAAAGTTTTGCATTTATGCCAATTTTTCAGGTACACACATTGGACTCTCCTGACTCCCATGTAAAACACTTGATTATCTTTAAGGGTACAGTTTGGTCTGAGGCATGTACAGGCTTTTTGGATCTTGTAGTGCTAGACTTCACAAAATCTGTAAAGCTATAGCATTGTTAAATGCAAATCATTGCTGAAATATATACCCAAGAGGAGATAATAACTCCTAAAGTGTGGTGAAGGATCAGAATTTATTTAGTAAAACACAAACAAAACAAAACTGTTTTCAAACCAAGCCACTTAACTTTTCATTACTGCTAAAGGGAATTTATTGCATTAGAGACTAACTATTCTCAGAATTTCATTAAAAATTAATGTCTTTTTTCAGCGGCATAGCAAAATTAGCTTCATAGAATTAGAATCCCCAAACTTTCTCTTCAATCTTTTAATGGGAATTATCAAAGTATGCTCCAGAAAATTTGCATTATACAGAACTGCTTCTGAGGCTGAGGAACACTACGCCAAGTTACAGCCTGGCAGACACTCTACCATACAAACTGTAACACCTGAAAACAAGGTATTTATCCTATCATAGAATCATAGAATCATAGAATGTTTAGGGTTGGAAGGGACCACTAGTGGTCATCTAGTCCAACCCCCCTGCAGTGAGCAGGGACACTGCTAACTAGATCAGGTTGCTCAGAGCCCCATCCAACCTGGCCTTGAATGTTCCCAGGGATGGGGCCTCCACTACCTCTCTGGGCAACCTGTTCCAGGGTTTTACCACCCTCATTGTAAAAAATTTCTTCCTTACCTCTAGCCTGAACCTACCCTGTTCTAATTTAAAACCATTTCCCCTTGTCCTAACACAGCTGGCCCTACTAAAAAGACGTTCCCCATCTTTCCTATAGGCCCCCTTTAGGTACTGGAAGGCCGCAATCAGGTCTCCCCGCAGCCTTCTTTTCTCCAGGCTGAACAAGCCCAACTCCCTCAGCCTGTCCTCATAGGAGAGGGCCAGCGCACATTGCCGGCTCATGTCTAGCTTTTCATCCATCAGTACCCCCAGGTCCCTCTCGGCAGGGCTGCTCTCGATCCTTTCTTCCCCCAGCCTGTATTGATACTGGGGGTTACCCCAACCCAGGTGCAGGACCTTGCACTTGGCCTTGTTGAACCTCATGAGGTTCACACAGGCCCACCTCTCTAGCCTGTCCAGGTCTCTTTGGATGACATCCCTTCCTTCTGGTGTGTCAACCGCACCACTCAGCTTGGTATCATCCGCAAACTTGCTGAGGGTGCACTCGATCTCGCTGTCTAAGTCATTGATGAAGATGTTAATCCTGTATGCATTAACCTAAGTTGAATATATACTGCAATACTGTCAAGTAGAAAATAAAACCCAGAGAATATAATAATTGAAAAATAAAATTAATTTAATCAATTGGACTTCTAGACTTGCTAGGTTATCTCACCTCTTTTAAATTTAAAATATTTGCACCAAAGAAAATGCACAAGCTTTCTACGTATACGTACAGGATCACCTGGAGGGCCTGGTAGTCCTGGCTTTCCATCTCTTCCTGGGCTTCCCTAGAAAAAAAAACATAGCATTTGATGGCCTTAAATCATTGACGAGAGATGCATTACTTTTGCTGTATATATAGAGAACTGTCACTTACATTAATACCAGGGGTACCTGGAGTTCCTGGTAATCCTGGGGGTCCCCTAGGGCCCTAAGAGCAGGAAAGGTCATTTAGGATTTAAGAATATTTTTATTTCACTGTAAACTTCTTAAACTTAATTAATGTTTTTTATATTAAAGGGAAAACTTATATCCTACCTGCACACCTGCTGATCCAGTTGGTCCTATAGGGCCCTGCAAGAAAACTCCAAATAATCAGTAGTTACACTTTTTGGGATAAGTGAGATGAACTTAATAAAAAATACTGCATGTGGGATATTGGTGCAGTTCACATTGCAAGAAAGACTTGCTCTAAGGTTTGGCTTTAAATCCAAATGTAATTTTGCCAGAATTAGAAAATTTGAGATTTTGCTGAGGCCCATTTTTAAGGGAAAGTAATACCAAAGAATAATAATCTGTGGAAAAACATTCTCTTTAATTAGGAGATTCATAAGAAACGCTGATATTCAGCTGAATAAAAAAAAATTAAATTACTTAAATATAAATGGTTAAATTTTAAAATTCAGATTTGAAAATATTTTAACTGAATAAATTATTTTTAAGTATTATTATCTTATATTAAGATCTTAGTGTGAATCTCTAGTCACCTTTCTCAAACATTTTCTCTCTGTACCCGAGTCCTGTCATTAAATTGAAATGTATCAGCTGACTTATATTGGTCTGGACTGGAGAGATTGCGCTATTCAGCACAGTAGAACTCGTGATAACTTGCACCACCTATCATCTACACCATCAATACCATCAATTTTTTTTTACTGAATACTCTGAAGACACTGCAGATGGCTTTATTTAAAGGCAATAGAAAGAAACAAACCTGGGAAACGAGCTGAATAACTGAAGTAGTTATTGCTGTAAATGTTATTTAGTACGAATGCTCTAGATACACTGCATCAGTTTGCTTCATGTTTGAATTTAGACTGCACAGAAATGTGTGAAGCAAGCTGTGCAAAATCAGGACTTTGCTATTTCCTGGCATAGTACCCGGCACTGTAAGGTTCTCATTGATAAGCAGTAGACCCAAGCTTGTAATTAGCAGTCATCACAAATACAAAAGCTAGGAGCTGATGCAAAGCCTTCCATATCTCTTCCACGTGCCTTTGCCTTTTCCAGTACCAGCATGGATTTCAAAATGCCATTGCCTGCAGTGTTGAGTACACCTCTTCTCTTGCACCAGTACTCAGGCTGGATTTTGCTGACAACTTCAAACAACTGTTGCTTAGAAACAGCCAGAGTCTCATAGATGTCTCAACACTATCACCAGGAAGCTCATCTGTAAAGTAGCCATTGGCTCTTTCAGTTCTCCAGGGCTTCCATTTCTCACTCAGCACTAGATCTTTCTGGGTCTGGATAAAGGTAAAGATGCTGAGTTGCGAGTCAAGTCAGAAGGGAGTTTATGGCGTGGCTTTTTGCTATTCGTTGTTTACTTGTTGCAGTTTCTCAGCGATGCACAGTGAGAAGCTCAAATTCTGGGTGTTGGTTTACTTACTGGTGATCCCTGAATGCCTATTCCAGGGGGCCCCATCTCCCCAGGTGCTCCTTGTACACCAGGTAGTCCTCTTTCTCCCTGAGAAGGGTACAAGGCTTTCAGTTACAACAGGTCTAAAAATGTAAACTAGCATATTATCCTTTTTGTTTTTTAGAAACAGAAATATATTTTTTATACCTTTGGTCCCCGTGGACCTGGGTTTCCAGGAATACCAGTGGGACCCTAAAAAAAAAAAAAAACAAAACAGACAAAAAACCCAAATTATGTTTTGAAATCAAAGTGACTAGCTGAATTTTACTGCCAAAATTAATCAGCCTTTATACATAAGCTATGAGAGATGTACATATGTCTTCCTTGTTAATATCATTGTCAGCAAGAGCAACTGTCAGCCTTGCACTATTTCTAGACTATATTTTAATGCACTTATAATTCCACTACAATATATATTTCAATTTTGAGATTACATCCCAAAAAATACTTGTTCTGATTTATTTCACTGCACAATGAGAATTTTTTAAGAGTTGTCACTACAAGAAATAAAGTCATAAAAGCTTGTTCAGATTATGGACTTACTGGTGTTCCAGGCAGACTTGGTCCAGGAGGCCCCACATCACCTTTTGGACCCGGATGTCCAGGTGGTCCTATAATCCCACCAGGGTCCCCCTAACAAGATAAGTTTGAAGCACTAATTGAAATGTGAGAATTTTCTCTTATGAAAAAACTGAATATTATCAAGGTAATACCAGAAAGTGACAGTACTTTGAGAAGAAACAGAGAGGGAACACACCCCCCCCACCCCCATTTTCCTTCAAAAAGTTGCAGAAGAGGAGGTATGGACCACATAATCACTAACAGTAACTAGCATTCTCTCGGCTTTCCATGCTTGCAATGCGTCTGATCTACATTTCTTTGTCCCCAGGCCCCTAATACGCAGGTTGTCATTAAACTCTGCTAATTAATTCACAGTAACAACTACAAACTGTCTCTGCAGCTATCGATCCCTAGTGCTAAAACCCTGGTCTTCAACTGTATTCCTGTTTACACCTCTAGTTCTTACTTCAGTGCACTCAGCGTCTCTTGCTCTACACCTCTATGTCTCCTCCTGCTTACACAGGTGAAATTGTGCCTTTTATTACACTGTCTTCTTGTCTTTTACCTGCTCCTGCAACATTCTCTGTGATTCTTTCTGAATCCTCCACTTCCCATTTTGCAAGATGAATACATTTGTGCCATTGCTCTGCAGTTATTTTCTTCTCCTGCCTTTTCATCAGCTCACTTCTTCAAACCATTAATGGATTTTATTAGTTTCCCTTGTACCCCACAATGTATAAAAAACATAACACATCACATAGCTCACGGTATGCCTGTGTATCCTCTTTTCTTCCCTCCTCTGTTCAACATACACACATATGCCATTTTTAACTCTTGCTGATGTAGCGGAATTCTAAGGGACTTCTACACAGCAAAACACGATGCCATAAAGAGATCATCGCCTTGGCTCGCATCTGAGGGAGTACAGCTGCCCCCCTGCTCTGCCAAGATGAATATGTCTGACTGTGAAGTGGGATTTTACACATTAGTCTGGTTAGGACAGCACACTGAAAAGGCTGTTCCGTAGTCAGGATCTGAACTGACATTTCTGCACTGCACAGATTTAATATGAGAGCCCAATGCAGCCTCCTTGAAATATTATTTAAATTATGAATCTAAAGAGCAACTGGGCTGCCAAATTGGCCTGCAGCATCTCTGAGGAGCAGACAGGGGATTGCTGCTTGTACATTTTAAAATCGGTTGATAAAGCAGCCACACAGATGCGCTACAGAAGGATGGAAGGTTACTTCAGAGATGACAGTCTAATAGGCTCTAACATATCAAGCTTAATTAAAAAGACTTAAAACATACCTTGTCTCCTTTAACTCCTGGGTTTCCTGGTACCCCGTGCTCTCCTGGTAAGCCCTGCAATTAATAAAAATATAACTGTACATTTTTATAACTATTCCTTTAAAGATTATCTAAAATTACAGATGAAAATGAGTTTACACTGGATTGTTTACTATTGAATTACTATTGACCCAAAATGCTAAAGAGTACAAGTTAATGAATGCTTCTTTAATCAAATAAATGAATCATTTTTCTTTAAGTTGAAATGTAATAATCAAGATTATTTTCTGGACCTTATCAGGGCAGAATGGCAGAGACTGACAGGTTTATTTCTTCAATTTCAAAGTAATTCCAAGTCTTGAAAATCAAACATTTTTTCAAGGAAGGTAGTAGCAGGTACAAATTGAATCTTAAATAAGAGTCTCACCTTTTTTGCTTATGAAGGGCTACATGATTTCCTACACTAGTTTATTATTCAAATTTGTATCTTAAAAGCATCAATGAATCCGTACTCCTGCACATTACTTAATCCAGCAAATTCCTTTAAAATGTTTTACATATTTAATGAACAGTTAAATATTTTCAGCAAAATAAATATATTCCATACTTTTTTTTTTGTCTAAATCTTCTCATTTTTCATATTTTGATTTTAACTTCAATATTTTCCCTGCCCTTTCATGAAGGATTTGTTACAAATGCAGAGAAATTAAATAATAAAAATCGAAATAAAAACTATTTAAATAATAGGATAGGTTAAATTGTTTTCTTACTATACTGCAACAAACGCGGAAAACTTTTTCTATAACCCTTCAATGATATTCAACCAACTACTGTATCAAGCATTTTATTAATTATACCAGTAATTTCCACAGTAAATTATAAAATTGTCAAAACTTAACAGCAAAATATAAGTATGATGCTTAACCCAGAATGGAAAATGAACCTTCTAAGAAAAAGAAACACATATTGTTTTATATTTCTTTGCATAGTTTTGAGAACACTGTCATATGAAGGATGACACATTTTCATGCCAGTAGTGAGGGTTCAACGGCTGTGTGTTTGCTTTCTTTGCTGTGCTCTGTCCTTAATATAGAGACCTACTTGTTCCACCCAGCCATCCAAATTAAAAGCATAAGAAAAAAAAAAGTACCTTAATGAAGAATATTCTGCTTACACCAACACAAAATCATTATAGAATATAGGGAAGTTTAAATTTACTGATTGTGGATCAGACATCGTGTCCTACCTTATCCCTTTTGATACTGACATGAAAGATTTTTCCTAAAGATTTCTCAGATTATTTTTTTTTGGTTGGACCAAGCGTAAGGGATACTTAAAAAAGGAAAGAAGCAAGTCTTATCTGCTGCATGACTCTTTGATGACATAAGTGAAAGTAAATCAATTTGGGACCTTTCACAATTTTCATCATGCTGCAAAAGATGAATTATTACATTTTTTAATCCATAATGTTTCATCTTTAGAAGATAAAATGAAATAATGAGCCTGGAACTATATACATGTTTCTATAATATGCTTAAATATATGGTTTTATATACTAGAATTGTGCATACAAATGAGTCTTCAAGATCATCTATATCTAGGATCTACATATATTATATATAGTGTTTATCTGTTCATAATGTCACTTGATCAAAGATCCAGCAGAACAGCAGTTTCAAAAGCAGCAATTATGACGTGAAGCAGGATGGTGGCAAAACAGAAATGCAGAATTTTGTTCTCTTTCACAGTATGACTGTGGATCTATAACTAGATAGAGGCACAGAAAAAAGGCTTACAAACTATTGTTATAGAAGACAGGTAAAGTAGACACAATTTTAAAAATGTGTGCCTCAACTGAATAGGAAAATAAGGTATAAAGAAATGGCCAATAGGTAACACAGTACAAAATGACTATACGCAGATTTGAATACTGGGTTTTTTTCCTTGCCAGGAGCTGAAGATGCTGTAATCCAGCTGTCACTTTGCTTATATCCCTAAGACTTTTGACAGGTCAACAATACAAAGTCTGCCAGCTGTGTACCATTCAGAACTGTATTTTAATATTAATAAAGTATATGACTTAAAAGTCTCTTCAAATAAGAGTTCTTTTCCACAAAGTAGTCTCAGAGCATGTGTGGAAAGGCTTAAGACAAAATGCAGCAACACCAGCTCCTAGATGCTTCTGTCTGTAAAAATAAGAAAAAAACCAAACCCAACCCACAGAGCAAAGATCAAAATCCCATTTCTTTTCAGGTGAATGGTTTAACTGTTAGGCTAAAGCCAAGCTCTCCATTGTCTGGTTTTCTTGGCCCACTTCTTGGGTCTAACCACTCAAACCTCCAACATGGTACTTTGAAAACATTTTACGGTTTATGGAGGAAGGGAAGGAGGAGAACCAGGGAGAAGAGGTAGGTGCCACTTATTAGATTATTTGAAATCACCACTGTTGTGGACTGAAACCTAATTTCAGTCTACATGGGGGATTAGGCAGAACATAGCTGCCTGTCCACCTAAAAAGGGATTGGGCTATAATCTGGAAGGGAGACAGGCAGCCACCTCCTCAGAATAGGCCTTCTGCTACATTAGGGTGTCAAGTCAAATGCCCAGGGAACTTTCAAGCTAGGTATAACTGTGCCTAATAGTTTAAGATGTTTCCTAGAGTATTCAGACTGGATTGAAGTTTCACCCGTGCTCTTCCTGCCCCGAGGCACAAGGGTTGCAGGCGTGTTGGATCTCGGTGGAGGCCCCTACCAGTTTGAGGGACCCTGACCAGCCAGCAGACCCATCAGTTTGTTGCCCAGTGGCACAATGGTTACAAGCTCACTAAAACCCCCATGAAGGAGGCCCCCCATCACTTTGACAAACCCCAACCAGTTGGCAGACCTGAATATGGGGCACCCAAAAGCATAGTAAGTACAGGCACATTAAAATTCTGCTGAGACTCCCCGCTGCCTCGACAATCCCAACCCATCAGTTTTGCTCCCACAGCCATAGAAGTTACAGGCACACTGTATCTCTGGTGAGATGCCCTGTCCCCCTTCTCCTCCTGGAGGGCCTCCCTCAACAGGCCATGATCTTGAGGTTCAATAAGCCATATGTATCCTGCTTCTGACACCATCTGACAGCCTGTAGTGGATCTGGATTATGTGGTTTATTTAAGAACCACTGAGATGAGAACTTCTACCCTTATCGATAATCTCACTCTCTCACTTGTTCAGCTGTTAGTGTTATGTTTATTGGGTCCTGACTTGCCTTTCCAGCAGGGAGATCGTTGCTTGTCTGGGATGGTTGGGCAGCAAGTTGTCTTGCTTTTTGTTGTGTGCTCACAGTTACCAGTCTCAGGTGTTAGCCGCTAAGGTCCCTGGCAATTGTTTCCATGCATCTCCCTGATCTCCATGACCATCCTCCATTTCTAGGACCTTTCCTCCAGCCAAGATCTCTCCCTTCTTTCTTGAGAGAACAGCTCTTTCCTTTCAGGAACCCTTCTATTTTGGCATCATTTCCTCTTCTGGGTACCCTCAAACCTTGGTTCCTGCCATCTAAATAGTCTACATGCAGCAGCACAACAGGTGATCAGCCTCCAAATTGGTGAGTCTGTCTTCACGTCTCTTTATTAACTGGAGACCCCAGGATGTGCCACTTTTGTTTAGTCCAGGTGCTATCAAAATTTAAAAGCAACCCCTACTGTTGCATCTAACAAGTAGTAGGCTTCTGCTTCAGAGTTCAGCAGTTCAGGTTTTGACATTCTCGCACGGACACACGAACACATTATCTGCCACCTGTCAGTGTTCACAAATTAAGCTATTTTCCACCTATGGCAACCATATAATGGCTTTAGGTACTTTATGACTGTCAGTAAGCTTCTGCACAATTAAATTGGAATATGAGCTGACAATCATAAGAATAATCTTCCATTCCACTTTCTGCAGAAGTATTTTAGTAATTTAATCTATTGAACAGTAATTAAAGGAGGAGTTTTCTATTAAATTCTTTCCAACCAATACTTCTACTCTGGCTTAAGATTTGAATACTGTCCCTAGTTTTAACAGATTTACATCTTGCTCTGAATATGAGGCTCACTCATAAATCTGACCTAAATTGTAAAGTAATAATCATAGTTGTTTATTCTGTTCATCTTATTAACCTTTACCCCTTTTACAGGAAGTAAACCAATTCAGAATAATAAAAACTATAGAAATAAGGAAGGCCATGTGTTTAAATCCTTGGGGTGCTCTTACTTCCCCCGTTTCTTCTCATTTTGCTCCACACACACTGTCCTTTCTAGCTCCTGATGTAACATTATTAAAACTCTGCTAGAGGTTTTTTTAATTTTCACCTACTCCTGTGAGATGAGTTATTTTTGTAGAGCTAATTATCTGTGAATCAGACAAATTAGTATTATCATTCTTACTTGTTCAGATGGTAACACAAGGACAAAAAGAACATAAGGGAATGGCAGAACTCTATCCTCAGGCATCCCTTACTACTGTGCTCTTACACCCGATTCCTACAGTACCACCCACAAAAGGAGCACCTGTGATAACTTCTGTGGTACTGCTTCACCGTCTAACTGTTCACACACCACACTTCTACAGCTCGGTGAAACTGCACAATACGTACAACTTCTCCTGGCAGTCCCCTGGGTCCAACAGGTCCTGGAGGTCCTTGCAGTCCCTGTGAAATGATATAATACATACTTGAGGGAAAAGTCAATACACCTATTGTAATTTGGTGTAAAGCGTTCTCACATCTAAATAGAGTAAAACATCCGGCATTCAGAATTATCTTCTACACGGAGTAAGAAGTATTGAGTTTGCTCATTCTCCCTTAATCTAATGTTTAGTCCAATAAATCTTTGGGACTGATAGGTACAAAATCCAAATTATGTATACAAAGCAAATACAAGTAAATACAAAGGCACTACCTAAAAGGAAAGATGAAACAAAATAAGTAAATCAATATTTTCTCCCCCAAGGGACAGATGTAGAAATGACTTTTTAACTATGTGGTAGGTGTTCCTTCTCTTTTTGGAATAGATCTCATCAGAAGGACTCCAGAGCACTAAAAGAAAGGGTATTGAGATGTAGAGATAAAAGATTGACTTTGTGCAAACTCTAATGATCCTTTGGATCTCTATGAGCCGCTTTTGGAAGGTATATGGTGTGAAGGTGACCTAGATTTCCACTGCAGTAATGACATTTCAGTAGCTCCTACCAGCGAAGGACATTAGCCTCCAGTGAGCAATCTAAGGAGTTAAAGTGGAGAATCACTTTAAGACCACAGTTTCATGGACCCTATAGCTGCATCGTTTCCCCTGGGACTTCTTTTGATGATCTAAGGAACTTCGGTCCAATCATATCCAATGTGAACAGTGTTGGGTGGAGGTTACATTTTCACAGTTTCCAATTCTACCTTTATTTGATACAATCCAAGGCAACATGGGAGATTCTCAAGAACATTTGTGTTTCATTTACTTTCTTGAAAGCAAGGCAATGACTGCTTTGACATTACCTGCAGCCTCATAGGATTAAACATAGGAACCACTAATGTACTGGCAGTGGTTACTCCTTGCCTCACTGATGGATAAAGAGAATACACCCATCTACCGGTGGACTTGTAACTGCAAAATGGGTGCGCATATTCTTGAGTGACCAAGTAACGTTTGAGCTTTGCATAAATATTCCTTGCTGAGTGATGCTGAGATCAACAAGAAATTTATGAACTAAAATAGCCATGATCCATGCACAAACTTCTGACAGAAACTATTTGCATTCTCTGCCCTTTATTACTAGCTAACTAGTTGACAGCATTCAGAGTCCTCTCACATAACAGCATAGAATGTAATGGCTGTTAATACCATAAAAATACCTTTCTCCTACCTTTGATCCTGGATTTCCAGTAAGACCAGGTGGTCCAGGTTCTCCTGTTTCACCCTAATGATATTTGAGAAAATAAAAAAATCCAAATTTACTGTTATGTCTCCCAGTATCAGCTACATACCCGAGCGATGTATATAGTGTGTACAAGTCAAAAAATACCTTATTTCCTTTTGAGCCCTCCATTCCAGTTTCTCCCTGAAAATAGCAGGTACAACCACAGGAAGTTAAAACTTTAAGATCAACTAAGATTTTAATTTGCTACCTTAAAATATTATAATATAGTTTGCAAACGTAAAAAACATTGATAAAGCGTTAAAGAATTTCTGATGCCTTGTGCAAACTCTGAAAGGTATTCATCTTTCAGACTAATTCTGTTTGCAGGTTTTCCTAGTGTTTTAAAGAAAAATGGTTTGAAAACACTACATTTCCTTAAGAACTTCTCCAGTCTAAAGCCTATTCTTCACCACTAAATCTCTGCTGGTGACACCATATTCATCTCCAAACCCACATTATTACAGTATGCCTTATTTTGGTTACTGTAATACGTTAATTACAAGTATCTGAGCAACCTTTAGTTGTGTATTAAACAATGTAACTAGCTTTTGTAAAATGCCATAAGAGAGGACAATAGTTAATTAAAAATAAGCAACACACGTAAAGAGAGTCTTGCAGAATGAGTGTTCTGAAAATATCCCCCAAAATAAAAAAATCCATAGCTATACTTACTGGATTTCCCTTGTCCCCTTTTTCAGAAGGCTCTCCCTATGGAAACAGGGAAGACGTTAACACAGATCTATTTTAAATGGTAAATAGTACATATGTCTGGTTTTGGTGAAAAGTGTTTTGGGTTTTTTTTAAACCTATATAAAATATAAGTATATGGACTACAAAAGTTTACTTGAGGGATGATGTTGATTTAATGACAAGAATATGACACGCGTGATCCTTTCAAACAGGAGCACAAGCCAGGGTCAGGAACACGAAGTAAAGAGAGTGATTCTGCGTACAAATCTGACAAATTCTCAAACACCGGTGCTTTATAACACACAAAATCATGAATCTGTCATATCTACAGAGTAAAAAAAAAAGCTTCTGCCTGCGTGAAAACTGTTTATACACAAGGATATGACCAAAGAAACCAATTGGAAGCCCAACAGCTGAATAGCAAAATGCCTGTTACTCAGTGTACGAAGAAATGGGTACATCCCACATTCCTAGAGAAACACAGTACACACCTAGAGAAACACAGTACACAGTACACCCAGTAACATCCCTTCCCTCCAAATCTTTCTGGAATATTCATGCTTAAACTAAAAAATATTAAATTAGGAACATTATTTATAAATTTTAATAATGTAAAGACTCCTGTTTTTTCACACAGATATTGAAGATCACATTTGTAACTTGAAAAAGTCTGAATGACATGTAATTTGTGAGGCAATCTCTGGTCATAAACTTATATAAACATAATTCTAAACCTGTATTCAGTAAAAGTAGGAATGTGTTCTGTTAAGGACTTTGTGAGCTGTTGGAACAGGGAAATTTACTTGCACACATAAATACTCTTTCAAGGAAGGGCTTGAGTAAATTACTAAGGACATTCAGAGACTGACAGCTTTTCCTATGCCCAAGCATATTTTCTTGATCCCGAGTATATTTTCGAAGATTTGATTCATAATCAGTACATTCAGCCACCTTATATCACCACACATGAGCACACAAGTAAGGAAATAATTTACCTTTTCTCCTTTTGCACCGGTCATTCCCAATTCTCCCTTTTGACCCTATTAACAAAATAAATTATATTTAAAACCTTTTATATTTTAACAAATGCAAATAAACTCCTCCCCTCCTTCAACTGTACTTGGTTCTGTGTAGGGCACAAAATCTTAACTTTTATTGCAATGGAAATCTGAGATTTAAACATCTGGGAATTAATTGAAATGACTGTTTTCTATAGAAGATCTGCAGGCTTCTCCATAAAAAATGATGTCAATCCTGTGACATACCCAGAGCATTTGTCTCTCTTCTTCCAAGTTTAAAAGGCATCCAATTGTTAAAAATTCATTCCACTGTTTAAACAGGATAGATGCTTATAAACAATGTACTGTCATATAACGTGGATTCAGAATTTGACCTCCACGTAATTTTTAGAGGCTGACTATAAGTATTTTCAGTATAGCAAGTCCCATCGTTACAGACAAACTGCTTTAAATGTTCGTGATTTACTATGAAAAATATTTTCTGAATTTACACCTTTTTAGAGTCTTTTCCCCCTAACCAGCAGGCCAGGTCATTTGACTGCTCCTCGGACAGTGTTATAGAAACCACACATAGTTCTTCCTGCATTTCCCTTTCTGGTTATCTTATATTAGAGGATAAAGGCTCATGTGCTGCACCTGCAGGACAGCACAATGAGTTGGATATTGGACTACACAGATCAAAGAGCCAGTCATATCTAAAATCTATTCCTTCAAAGACCATTGTGATAAATCAAAGAAAAGATACTGTGTTAAGGGTGGCAGAGACAGGTCAGACAGGCACTTTGAAATTTCTCCAAATTCATCCAAAATGCTTACAACGTCTCCTTTCTGGCCTTTAGGTCCAGGGGTCCCAAGTAGTCCTAGAAGTCGTGTATCACTCTGGGAAGAAATATAACCACAAAGATCAGAGAACAGAACATGTCACCATTTATGTACAGTAACAACTTATTTACCATAATGATGTAATGTATTTACCAGTCTTTAAATTCAGAAGTCCTAATTTTCTACTAGAAAGGGATACTAAATGCCTGTGCAGTACATCTAAGTAATGTACTGCAGCAACACATCCTTTGTCATGCATCCTTTGTCATACTCCAGTCAAACTAGTGAAAGATGAACAAAAGCATAAAAGGGAAATGTTTATGTTGAATATTACTATGCAAATCAGTGATTATTTTTCTTAATGCAAAGAACATATTTTTATGCTCATTATTACAGTATGTTTCTCAAGTATGTTGGAAAAGAACAATAAAAATAATTTCCCTCCTATGAAAAAACCACAAGCTTTTTACTTCTGAGCAGCATGAAATGTAAACCAGAACTAATTTAAGTCTACTACAGCAGTGAGACAGAAGGAGAGGGAATGAATATGATCAACAGGCTCCTCACACTGCTCCTCAAAGAAAACAGATTTAAGGACCAGGGGTTCAGGTTGTACACCTGCTCAGGTATTACTGCACTGCATCTATTTACTCTTTTGTACAAGGTAAAGACACAAAGAAATACAAAGTAAATGGTTTCCTCTTCACAAAGCCAGGCCCAGACCACCTGAGGGGAACATGTTTTCTTTTAATGACAATGGAAAAAGCAACAAAACCAATGACCCTGAAAAACGAGCTCAAGTCTGGACCGGAGGAGTCCAAGTCCTAAAACATCTGCCACTGGGCTTAATGGGAACCTCGAGCAAGCCAACTCCCTTGCCATGTTCCACATTCCATATCTCTAAAATGGGAGAATATAATGATGAATAAAAGTGCCATTTACACTCTGTTAATATTTTCAGAAATTGATAACTGAGTATAACCTGAAAAAATTTCATTATTATTTTATAAATGTTAACGGCTTGAAGGATCTTCTTCAATGTTTAGGGTTCATAACACTGTGATTATCCTAATTATCAAAATCAGCCCCAGAACAAGAGGCAGATACTGAAAGAAGGGAACCTGAGTATTGCTGAGAAGTAGTTGACTACCACTTGACTGAAAACAATCAAGGTGTCTGTTATTATGGGTATACTGTATGTTATGATATATTGTGAGTTGTGCATTTCTTTTACATACATGGAGGAAAAAAAGGGTTATTAGACCAAATAACTACTTTTATGCTCTTAGAATATTTATAGGTCATTTGCTCTTTACAACAAAATGTAAGGAAAATATGCCAAAGGGAAAAAAAAACCTTAGAAAAGCAATATTGAATTAATCAAGAATAATCTATAATTATTATGAATTATAATCATTTTGAAACATTTCCTGAGCAGATTGTGATGTAGTTTCAATTGCTTTGTGTTGTGGTTTCATTTTCACTTTTACATGTTGGAGAACATTTTAGAGTAAACTTATCTGTATGCCCTTTCCAAAGATGTTTAGAAGCAGGTTTGACTGAAGTGACCTTATATCTACATATAGAAAATTGGTGAGTAAAAAAGATGACAAGCAGCGGCCTTGAATGCCCAAGCACAGGATGATAACAGAGGCCTGAGAGTGTATGAACACAAATCACGAGGCATCATTTACCAGTCACTGAAGGAAGGTAACCTACAGAGCAGAGCAGAACTAGTTTCTTGGCATAACGAAGAGAACAAAATGCACGTATCCAACACATGCAAAGCATCTCATTTACGCTGAAAGCGCAAAAGACATAACAAGAAGGAATATAAAAATAGTCATACACCTTGTAAGAATAGGCATAAAGTAAGAGCGATGAGGGAAGAAATGCTCCAGCACTGTCTCCCAACCCGTTAAGGATCAATACCATTATGTATCCTCAGCAGGTTCCCACACTTTCGTTAAAGAAAGACTGCTGTTCTTGGCTTGCCATTCAGCACAATTTGCTGCTGCAATCAGCAATTGTATTTATAGTGCTCTCTTTCACTGTATACATGCATCAAGTAATTATGCTTTTAAAGACTTGCAGTCCAGCCTCCTTACACGATAAGGTGATTGATACTGAGCCAGAAAGAGCTTGGTTGCAACAAGTTATAGAAATACATTGTGCAATTACAACTATTCATTGCTACCATACAGAAATCAAAAGAATTGCAAATAATCTGCTAAGACACCGAGAAATTACAGCAAAAAAAGACATTATTAATTATGATAGGTCTTAAAGATCTCTCTCACTGATCCCCCCAGTTTCTCATGATTGCTAGAAACACCAATGCAAAGAAGCCATCCTAATATCTTCAGGGAAAAAAAAAAGGTATTAAAATCTCTATAGCAACAAAAATATGGTCACAATTTAAACCCTTTAAAAAACCAAACTGAAAAAAGACCTTGAGATCCTTGACAACATACATAAAACGTTGGAAAATGACAAGATGCTTTCTTGTGGTGTAAGGAATCTCAAAAACCTCAGAATATCACTCAAATATCATCTTACAAATGCAAACAATTGAGGCACATGGTAAATTATATACTAGAATGTGAAAGACTGCTTGGTATCTTCAAGGTGCAGTGAACAAAATCAGCACTCACCATGCTATATAACAGTGTCAGTAAAAAAGGAAAGTTACTGGTGCCTCTGCCTAAATGGCACATATGCCTAAATGAATAATCAGTGGCAAAGCAGACAAGCTGTCCTTGTCTTTGATGACCTCTCTGATGTCTTTGTCTTGTCTTTGATAGGAATGGGATATTCATATTCCCATATTCTATTCATAACATGTCTAGAAACTAATACTTTTGCTGTAGCAGTTGGAGGATTAAGTTGACTCTAGGAATATCTGAACACGTAGTTACAGAAAGTTTGCATATTTAAAACCTGCTACTTGAATCAGAAAGCCATCTCCTCTCTCATCTGAAGCCAAACAGCATTTCCTTCTTGAACAGTTAATTGCTCATGTCAGAGTCATTAAAAACTTCAAACTAGACAGCTGAAGGAAGAAGAAAGTTGGTAAGCTGTATGGGATTTAAAAGATGATTAATTTATAGACACAGAGCAGCTGGTCTACATTTTTCCAGAATACTCTTAATTAGGAAATATAAGACACCTTAGGAAATCTTTGAGCCTTACAACGATAAGAAACGTGATTTTTGGAGACAGATGCTTGCCAGTTCCTGAAGATCACCACTGTTCATATTTCCTCCTGCAGAATTAACCTTAAAGGGACTATCAGGGTAAAAGATATTAATAGCGCAGAGGTGGGGAATGTGTTACAATAAATATGGTATTGATAAGAGGAAACAAGGCTGGTATCAGTGAAAGCTGTCTTTGACAGGAAGAAGTAACTGGTAAGAAAACAAAAGGTATAAAACCAAAATATAGAAAACTTCAACACATACAGACGAAATGACAGCTCAAAACCAGAAACTAAGTCTCCAGGTATGAAAATGTCACTATCCAGGACAGCATATAAAACTAGGTTTAATTCCTAATGCATGTTCTAAGGTGATATACTGATTTGGAATGGATTAAATATCAGAGAAATCACTTCAGTGACAAAAGCAACTGGAAAGATATGTTTGATGTGAATTTCGTTCCAGAATCCCTATTCAGAAAAATATTTTAATACTCCTGTGGGTATGTTATATACGAAAAATATCCTGAATTCACCTGCTCTTTATAGTTACACATTTTAATATTAAAAGAAATTGATGTCTTCCAGGTTTGACCTGCATGACTTTAGGTGTGATGTACACAGTAACTTTTGTATTAAGTAAATATTCCTGTAACAGTGCTTCATCAGCCCTTGAATGAAATATGATTTTCTAATCAGGTAAGTTACGTACACATTTTGGCATCAATTAAGAAAACTTGTGTGATCCTTGAAATGGCAGACATTACCACTGTTTACATTATTTGAAAAATCTGTGGTAAGAATTTAAAAGCTCTGTCACATAGAATACTGCCCTATGCAATTTTAATTTTTTTCTATGAAGTGCTTGTAGCTGCAGGAGGTTCTATAAGTAAGACAATATTTTTATTACTCTATAATACAAACATAAGGACAATTCTCATGGATTGCTAGCAGATCTTCTAGAATTATGCCTCCTTGTTTTTCTATTCTACCCTTAGGTTCATGACAGAGTAGGTCAGGAAAGAAAAAATGTCATGTATGGTTTAGAGCAATTAGGTTTGAAAATGGGAGGCTGGTGCTTTATGCTAACAGCTAGGTGGTCCAACCCACATCCTTTTTGAGTTATACCAAGCAAAAATACATGAGTAGAAGATGGATGGGAGGCAAGACACATGGCAGCAGGATAAACACAGTAGGTGTGTGACTGGAGTGTGGACTGAGGCTATATGGGGATGCAGAAAGGGGACAGGGAAGGATCTACCTTTTGGATTAATTTGGAACGTGGTTTGCAGGGATCAAAACTGTAGTCATTTCTACCTTAGATACTACTTAGTCAGAAACACACACACAGACACTATATCAAATCTCCATACCTCATTATAATGCTTGTTCAAAGAATCCAGAATTCCTTTTAATCCAGAAGGACCCTATATGGAAAAACATGCATCAGAAGGTCATTTTAATTTAAGCAATGTTATGTTTACACACCTGTATTCAAATACCAGTGGTCATGCAAAAAGGTTTAGATTTTTATTTGATTTTAGAGTAAATTGTTTTCCATAAGTTCATTACAACTTTTTGCAGGCACAGAGGAGAAGCAGAGTCAGTTTCTAAATCCTTGAGTTTTGAAAACTGGCAACTTCTTTTGGAGTGAATTGGTCTGTCAGAGAAGGCAGAGGTGACATCCAAATTTCTTTCCACTAACTGAGAGCACAAGTTTTGATGTAGACGCAGCTCCTAGTGTGAGTAAACAGCCAGATTTTTAACTTAAGAATACAGAAAATGAAACTAAGGAATGCCAGAATTCTCCAAAATACTAACTTCCTAGTTTTATTAGCACTGCAAGTTTATTCTTATACACACACCTTTCATCAAAATTTCAACAATGGAGAAGGAACTTCCCACGTAAATGCAGGCTTAGGATGGAGAGATTAAAAAACGTGTGCTTGGGAAAAATAAAACAAAAGACAAATTCTGCCATAAACCAGGCCCTCAATGAGATTTTTAACTGTTGTAAATCAGGGCAGAACACAAAAAGTTCAGTCACCAACTTATGAACTAAAACTCAGTTAAATTTACTTACTCTTTAAGTTGAAAATTTCATATCATGCAATATGAACTACAGCCACTCATGTTGGCTCTAAGAAACATTTGACTACATTAATAAGATTACAATATACTCAGTTAAGTCACCTGGTCTGAACAACCTGCATTTAACAGAGTCAGGGCCCAAAGGCAACTCTCCTCCTCTGGGGCTTTTTATAATTACAGACAATTTACCCTCTGCAGCTTTTGTGTTAGTGGGGAAAATGTAGCTGGCATACATGCACCCTAAAGATGCTTTAGGAAATTGAATTTTCTTCAGTCTTGAAAAGGGTTTTTCCTCAACAAGGTTGTGGAGTTTCCTTTGGAGATATTCGAAGCCCATCTGGACAATGTCCTGTGCAACCTGCTCTAGGTGAACCTGCTTTAGCAAGAGGGTTGGATTAGATGAGGTCCTTTCCAACCCTTGACATTCTGTGATTCAAAAAAATGGAGGCTGTTTATCAGTCAGAGATGCTATGTCAGAGATTAGTGAGAGTTTTTATCACACATTTTAATTTTGTATCAGGTCTTATACGTACATCACACTTATGATAGGAATATTCTGGTGTTATGCATCGTAACAAGAAAACAGCTTTCTACATTTCCAGAATAAGAATCCATTGAAAATTTCTCCCATTTTCATGTGAAACAATCTGCAAAACTGTTGCAGGAAGTCAAGGATCAAAATCACTTCTCACCCAAGATACAAATTGTTCAAGATGAAAATATGATTGTTTTCAATGGGTTCTTTTGCAACAAGAACTGCTGTCAGATTCATAGCATTGCAGCAGCAAGACTCCAAAGTATTCACAGAAAAGCTGAAAAAAATTCTCTCCACTGATTTCAGCAAGAGATCTTAGGAAAATACTGAGATGCTATGTTTTCTGGGTCTATAGAAGCTAAATAACCAGTCACTACGCTTTTCTAAGGAGGACCTCAGCTGTTTATTACTTCAGAGCTGCTGCTGTATAAACCGTCAGGCAATTCTGGGAAAAAGATGATGACAAGAACAGCAATGATTTTGTCACAGGTGGTATTCTTCATATCTGATAATTTCATATGTGTGTAGAAGATGCTGCTTGTGAACTGAGTATGACAGACAATCCTTGATATTTGATACCTTTGCACAACGGTGCTGTTTGTAAGGCTCACTACAACATAGTAAATGGATTTGTGGTAGCAGTGTAGTTCAACTTTTAGAAAATAATGGCTCTCATGAGTAAGGGACCTCTGACTATGGCTGCAAGAACAAATGATACTGTCACAAAGTTGAAACTGGAAAGCATTTCTGTTTTCAGAAAAGTATCATTCTCTTGGTGGTGTAGATTAGTGTTCGTTTAAGAATAACCAGCTTTACGCAAAGAATACTAGGTCTTCCCAGATGTTATAATTGTCACAGTAGTTTAAATGCATTTTCGGGTGAACAATTAGTAGTAAGAAGGAAAATTACTATGTAGGAGGCATGCTCTTGTCCCATCACCAGAATATAGTAAGAACATAGAGCCTCACAGCAAAGACTCATGAAGACCAGAGAAGGTTTGCTTTCACTAATGGAACTATTCTGCATCATTTCTCTTAGCACCTTTGGAGCAAGAGAGACCATAGACAATTTCAAGAGGCTGCTTCTCCTTCAGCAGGCTCACTCTTCAGGAATTTAAACTTTTTCAACATGTACAATTCCTGCACCTCTAATTGGGACTAACAAGTCAAAAGGCTGGTTCCTAAGTGCCAGTAGCAAGATATGCTGATGAATGATTATTAAAAGCTTAAGAATTACCACAATGTAAAATATTGCATAAAAAGTAAGACACCAGTTTGGTGATATTGATTATGTGATAAAATGGGACAGCTACTCTGAGGATGCACGTCCTGATGGTGGTACCATTTGACTCCTATGTAATCATATTTTGAAGTGTTCTGAAAAAGCATTTCAATAAGGTAGGTCGTGATTTGCATTCTGACAGCAAAGCCTTCTCCGGCAAGATGCATCTGCTCTGTAAGAGCACACAGAATGGCAAACACACAAAGTTTTCCCACATGTAGAAGATCATTCTGCGAAACCCTGATGTCTCTCCTTACCAGTGAAGGTAATTCCCTGGAGGTACTGAACTTCAAAAAGACAAGAAACAGAACCATGATTTTGATTAACCAAACAGACTGCTACTTCCTTGGGGGAAAAATTCAATCTGATGGAAACTAACTAATAAAAGAGAGACAATCACAAAGTTTCCATGGAGTCTGGAGGTATAAAAAACTAGAAGGATGGTAAAGCCCAATTAAAGTCAAATAGGCAAAAGTTATTAAAACTGATGTATAAGTCAGTAAGACCTGGCAGAACATTATTGCAGCATACCAGAACAAGACAGGTGTGTTCTGAGGCTTTATCACTAAATTATGAAATATGATCCTACATATTTTACTGTGATTACATTGTTACAGAAAGACAGTGGTACTTAAATATTAGAGGACATCAGGAAGATTTCGAAGCCTTATGAAACATCACAGGTGCCTCGCTTCCTCTTTGTCCCCCAAGATTGGAAGAGATAAAGGCCATTCATTTTATTTTGGAAATGAATTGTCATTTCAAATTTATATTGAAAAAGAATATAAACATAGTTTTGACTGAGATGCTCACTCAACTCTGATTTCTAAAGTTAATGGCAGAAATTTTCACTTTGATATCCACATTAAAGACAGCAATCCAGAACTGGGACTGAACCGTGATGACACCACTTACTTACTAGATGTCTCAACTTCAACACTGTAATCCTGCACTGTGGAATTCTTGAATCCAGAATCCCTGCAGGATTCTGTAATCCTGCAATCAGTCAAAACCAATAACTTATCCTCCCTTCTCATTTGCCACTGTGTTGTATCTTTTACTGTTTTTCCACAAATGAAACTGCTGCAACCACACAAGCCAGGAAGGATTGAATGCTGTATCTGTCACCAATCTTGACCTCTTAGATATTATTTGTACATCAAATAAATAATTTTTGACAAAATGGAAAGCCTTTGTACATGTCATAGTTTTGAAAAACAGACATCACCTCAAAAAGATCCAGAACTGTCTCGTGACTAAGGCAGTCAATGGGAACTTAGGGCATTTGGGTTGCATTCTTGACTATGCCACAGCCTTTGTGCTACCAGAGGTAAACCACCTCTCTGTTTTAGCCTTTCCATTCTTAAAAATTCATATAATTTTAGTAATTTTATCTTTCCATCATTATTTCTAAAACAAAACTAATAAAATGAGTGTACAACAACAGAAAAGACTTTTATTCAAGACTGTTTTCCTAAACTCTAGTCTCTTTCTCCCCTTCCACACTGTTTCTCTCCACTAATACAGCTGCATAATTGACTCTGAAGTCTCTAAAGACCAAAAAAGAACTAGTAGTATTGGTTTGCAAGTGGAGAAGCAATGAAATTAACAGGAGTTGAAAAATTATTGTACAGGCAATTTCTAGCTTTTGAATGAGAATTCTGCACATCTGCCACTTTGGATGTTTTTCAGACTTGCTGCTTTCCAAATACCAGTGAAAAGCTCACTTGAGCGGGGTTTCCTTTTTCTTTTTTAATATCAAGTTGTGTAATTGAGAGAACTGAAGCACACAGAGTACAGTTTTATAAATAAGAAAAGAACTGAAAATGTGTCCTGATTGTTTTCCAAAATTACAAACAGGTTTCAGATGTTATTTCTATAGATAAGGCAGGAATAGAAATACAGGTGCTTAGAAGGAAATAGCTCCAAATGATGAAATTACTGGAGTTTATATATTTTTCTCCCTTAACTTTTCTAGTTTGTCTGCATTTTGGTAAAGATGAGACCGCTGAAAAAGCCTACCCAGTCTCACAGTCCATGCAGTAAAATGTGTAACAAGTAAATTGCACTGGTTGCATCTCAAGAGCAGGCCATTTCAAAGAACACAGCAGTACAAGTGACTCAGTGTAATCACTTTATCCATCTGTCTCAGATCTGTGCCTGCCCATTAAAATAAAATACTGTTTTTCCAATTACTATAATGTAAAAAATAATGAAACTCATCAGTGCAGATGTGAGATACTATATAACTATTCCAAAGAGCAAATGGAAAGAACAACGAGGGCATGATGTATGCCACAATAGAATACATGAAATAAATTACATTTTGATATGGATTTAAAAAACTTAAATGCATAGAAACAAGCAATATGACCAACCCTTGCCAGCCTTTCCCATCCTACCACATAAGCATTTCCAATATTCTTCTAAAAAGCAGAAATGATACTGACAATTTTCACTTATCATGGCTTTAATTTTCTGTTTATTGTAATTAACTGATAACATTCATTCACTTTCAAAATATTGGTAGAGGAATGACAGTATTTCCTGAGGCAGAGGAAATGAGATTTCCAAGGCAAACTGCTGGCTACTTAAGATAACTAGTTTGGTGGCACTGACATACATACTGAGTAACAAGAGACCAAAAGCATATGGAATTAAATGAAGAAATTCAAGTAGTCTGCGAACTTTCCCACTGCCTCACATGCAAAACAAAATAAAAGCAAAACCCTATTTAAATTAATTTAATTTAAGACTTTAAGGAGTAACACAAAGCTAACTTCCAAGCAAGAATAGTTGTGAAGATAAAAGATATGAAGTTCAGCCCCTTGCAAAAGTAAATGAGGAACTGAATGATGAGCTTCAAGGGCTACAGCAATTGTGAAATAAATCTATTCTGGTTGTAAACAATAACTTTGGACATGTTGGTAGAAAACATTTAAGAGGATGAATAATTGTGATTGCAGTTCACTAACCTCTGATTTAGGAGACCCAAAGTTTACTTCCTTGCTCTGCCACAGCTTCTTGGATAAGATGGCACTTGGCCAAAACAGGTAGACCTCATGTTTTCTACCTTTAAAAACCAGAGCTGATAGCACTTCCCTTCTGCCAAACAGCAACGGTGGGCAGAAGTTATACTCAGACTCACCCCAACGGATGCTGTTATACTGGTGGAAGTCTGTAGCAGAACTCTAGCTTCGTGCTCTTTTTATTTTAAAAACGATCTGCTGTCTCACTAAAATGGGAACTATTGAGAAATGGAATTTTTCCAGTCATAACAGTTCCAGTACAGACAGAGAAAATTGGGACAGAAAAGGTAAAGTTAAACCTTAATGGAGAAACCAGTGAAACTCCTTTTTCTGCCCTCTAGTCTACCTGCGTAAACAGAAATAGCTGGCTGCTGATTCATGCAAAAATAAAAATTAAAAAAACCCAACAAAAAAGTCCAACCCCAAAGCCTCCCATGAATGACCACAATGTGTAAAACAGTACAGACATCACACAGCTATTTTCTAAGCAGGAGAAATAGAAAAATAAATTATCTCCTCTTAACAGAACTCTACACAAAACCAGGCAGGTAGTAATTCTACAACCCAAAACCAGAAAAGCATTTTGCCTCAGTGAAGACTGCAGATGTACATCCTTAGGCCAATAGCATATAAATGTAAGTTCAGACACCTTCCATACATTTGCTTTTAAGTACTGAAAAAAATGGTGCGGGAACTAGAAAGCCAATGCATTGTACCTATGCAAAATAAGTGATGGTCTGCTGGCAAACCCTTCTGCATTGCTAAGTCCTGTAGGTATTTTTGCTAGCAGCTACATCAGTTCAGTTCTGCAGTCAGATCAAACAAAATGCTGTACTTACAACCTCACAGCATCCTGCTATGACAGTATTTCTTTTTGTTTCATAAAATCAGCATTTCAATTTCAGTGAAGAGCCATGCAGAGCAGGCTAACAGCATGGGAAAGAGACAACATCTCTCTCAGAGGACTTTAGAAGAAAAGGCAAGCAGGAAAGTGCATGAAATCCATTTGATCGGCACAGAGATTCTGATTTCACAATCATAATTTTCAGACTGCTTTTGAGAGTGAAATGAATAGTGTATTAAACAGAAGCTTTAAACTGCTCTCTACTCTTTAGAAGGAGGGAAAGGATCAAAAAGCACTAGAGGGAGCTGCTGTTCTACTTAACCAGTTTGGATTCCTTGTTTTCAGCATAAATTGTTACTCACTGGAGTGAGACACATGTGAGCACACATCTCAGCTCTCCAGTATTGAAATAACAGAACAGTACTCAAAACCAACATCAGACAGCAAGGATGCAAACCATGAATTCTGAACCAGAAGGGAATAACACCGCACTTTAAAAGTCTATAATATTTAATAAACCTTAAAAAGTACTCAGAGGAGGATCATCACCTGGGCAGGCTTACTGAAATACTTGTTATATCCCATCAATAAAAATCCTCATTGACTCCTTGCCTTTTATGGGCACAGGATTTGCTCCAAAGGGAAAAAATGACATAAAACAAAGGACAAGGGAAAAAAAAAAATGACACAAAAGAAAGGATACCTGGAAAAAGTTGCATAGAGAATCCCATTTTAACTGAGTAGCTTCATCACCAATTGCCAGTCGACCTACATTTCTGACACTGATACAGGTTTTTAACCGAAGATTTGCATGTGTTGTTTAGGGACTAGAAACTCACTACAAACATCAATCTTACTGAAAAAAAGTCCCCAGAAACGAGGTTAGGGGAAAAAAAAATAAAAATGAGGTATTGAGAGAGGGTTAGAAAAGTCGGATTAGAGGCAGGTAAGAGTATCAAGAAAAATGCTGCCGTGTAACAAGTAGGTAAAAAATTATTATTTTAATTAATCAGATTTCACACCACTTAGTAGTGACCAATTTAAAGCCCATTTTACTGTTCAGAACGTGGTCTTATAATCCCTCCCTGCAAACACTTTTTTTTAGGACCATCCTTTATACCAAATTCCCTGAATATTGTATCCTGTTCACCAACTTCTTCCTCAAGGAGGCAGAACTTTCCTTCTTACGGGCTTTTTTGTTATTACTGAACACCTGGCTGTTTTCCTAATATCTAAATTAAGTACTAAATGCCATGGCATAAACGGATAAATAAATTAGGTAGATTTATAATTTCAAACATGCAGTGTGTACTGTAACTACCCTAAAAATTAATGACCGAATCTCCTTTTTCTCAAATGCAAGTATCGTATTCTTCTGAAACATCAAACAAACACCAAACTTACCTTTTCTGGAGAGTCTAATTTTTACGTGTTTGGTGAAACTCTTCAGCCTTTTGTACCCTGTATATGCCAGGCTCGGATAACAACCACACTGCAGGTGCGATAGTTCTGTTGCACTTCAGAAAGGCCAAAGTAAAGGCCAATAACATATCCATGTGCCACTACTTACTATTAGAAGAGAAGGGGTAACAATATAGCAAAAAATGTAATATGGTTTGAGCCTTGAAAAAGAGAGGAGGAATGATGGATCATTTTAAAGTCTTTTCAGTACGTACAAGCTGTAGCACGTTAAATATGGGGATACTGTCAATGTGCATTAACAGGCATTACTGCTTTTAGAGTATGTTTTTTCCTATGCATTATATCCTCAATCTTGGAAGAAGAGCACAAAATGCTGGTGTAGCTGTATCCACAGTAAGGACTGCATCAAGATAGTTATACGACAAAAAAATACATTAACCAATATATAAGGCCATGATTGTTTGAGGAATGCCTTTCTGAAATGTAGTGGTAGGCTACAGTGCCCATTCAGAGCTCCTTGTAGGGATGCTGCCATGCTGACAAAGTTGAGCTTCCCATTTGCTGTAAGAAAACCTGAAATAGGTCTCAGTAATAAAAGTGCAATTTAGCTTCCACTCAAGATTCCTGGTATGTCTGTCAAGGATCATACATCTTCACAAGCCTGACCTGCCAGCAAATCTATGGTGGCAGAAATCTGTAATGGAGAAACAGCTTTTCACTGGTTCACAAAAAGCTAAGTAGATTAGGTCTAACATTGACCTCTGCTATGGTTTGTTTTTTTTTTTCCTTTTAAAGGTCATTTTTTGGCATTTGTATTAAGAAAGATTCTGCATCACTCCTTTCCTCTGTTTTGACTCCCACAGTCTGCAGTATGTTTCAGCACTAGGAAGCCCAAACTATACAAAAGACTCAAACAAGCAAGGCTTCAATATGACTATATGCAGGGGAGAAAAGGGAGAGAGGGGGATTTTTAACTATTTCATTTTATGCAGGATAAATGAACTCCATCAGCTCCTCTTTCTGAACACATTTTGCAATGAAAAGGGGGGGGGGAATTATAAAATGTATGCAATTTCGTTTTTTGATGAGTTTAAATTACACCTATTTAATTTAATTTATTGTATTTCATGTAGCAGTCCCTATTCTCCTATCTACAAATAGAACTAGTTTTTTCTTGCAGTGAGGTTGAAGTAGATGAATCAAATGTCCTGACACATAAACTACTGGCTTTGAGCCTATTTCAGGTAAGCAGGAAAAGGAATTATGAAATCCTTGTTTGATACTAAGAATGTAAAGCAGCAGAAGTTTACTTAACCCACAAACAAATAGCCATTTTGTATTTGTGCATGACACCATTTTTACAATACACTATATAGGCAATGTTACAAATATGATCCAGTCTTCCTCTGCCAAAGGAAGGCTACATTCATTCTAGGCTAAAATAGATCCACGCCTCCCTTCAAATTTGAAATCATGTATTTCTTAAAAAAATCCCAAACCTCTTATCTGAGCTAAACCCTTTAGTGCTTCATATTACAAATCCTTCCATACAGTCATGTATTTCTTAATCTTTTTAATTCTTCAGTAAACTCATTTGAACTACAGCTGAGTGCTCATTCCAGTGCTGGGTATAATCCTCCCCACCATTCAGACAGTTGGCACATGCTTCACACAGTCCTTCATCTTTCAAATTACCCCTCTGAGACAGAAATTATCCCATCTTCTACAGAGCATCACACAGTTTGCAAAGTGAATGAATGCACAGTATTCACATTTAGCATACATGGCCGGTCTTTTTTTGAAATCCCAGACAATTTCTGCTTCCTTCGCTGAAGTGTGCATCTTGTTCTTTCCCTCCTGTGTAGTCTTGTATTTGTGGACAGACCTTTTATCTTTGCTGTATCAAAAGGCTGGGAATAGCAGCTGTTTGATGCAGCACAGTAAACACAAATCAATTGTTTTCAACCATAATTATGATCAGCTAACCTGCTATAAAAATGCTAACAAAGTTCACTGTTCCAGGATGGAGTGAAAATTTCCCATTCCCCTCATTAGTTACTCACAGGAGGTCCTGGTGGCCCCGGTTTTCCTGGGAGGCCTGGTTTGCCTCGTCTTCCCTGGAAACAAAAAAAAGAATAACAGATGGTTATAAATGTTACAGCTAGTGACTGATTTGGAATAAGAATTTTGTTTTGAAGAAAGATTTATTGCCTTGCTTATTATAAAAAAGTTCAAAAACTATCCAAAAGAATACTTTATATCAGCCATGGCAATGCTATCCAGTTCTAGTAATTTTAGGCTTGTTTTAAACAATTATGACAAACAGTATATTTGCCTCACTGTAACATTTATTGTCACATTTTAAAGCTATGACTCAAATGTGAGTGCATATTGATAGGGCTATAAACAGAGCATCTTGATGAGGTGTAAAGAAATTATGTTTTATCTGAATATACCAGCGCTTAGGATATTAAACTGTGCCACAGTAGTCACCCTGACTTGCACAGTAAGTACATATGTGCGATATAACCCAATTAACAAACACCCATACCCTTCTTCTCCAGGATGTGAGAACAAGCAGAAAAGTCAGAGATTTATTTGCAAAACCAATTCACCTTCCACATGCAATTACTACCATCTGTGTATATAGTGCATATGCAACATCATTTGTGTTAAACCCCAAGGTCTACTTAAGTTAACACAAGACTTTCCCTTTGTAGTCTGAAAAAGATGCACATGTAATTATTACAATTTTTTAGTACAGAACTCAATTGAACAACTGCTGTTTTCACACACGCTTTTTTTTTTTTTTTAGGAAGATCAGCATAAAAATGGAAGTAACTTGCAGGCTTTTACATCTTCATTACCAAGCACATTTTTTTAGAAACAACAGGTGAGAACAGCTAATACCTAGGTGTGATGGTAAAAAAAAAGTATATCCATAAAGACTAAACTTTTCCCTTGCATATGGCAAACGTAAATTAAAAAAAAAAAAGCATTAGGGGGATGTCCTGGTGAAAACTTGGCTTAAAAAGCTAAAAAAATTAAAATGCTTGTTGACAGCTCACAATTAACACATAGGGGTGTTTCTGTAAGCTATGGTCTCTACTTCCAAGCCTGCTTCTGTCTTTTATTAAACGACAATCTCGCACAAACTGCAGAAGTAATCTAAGGCATAGTGAGTGAAATCTCAGTTTTGCTCTTTACAGGTGAGAGCCCTGATCTGTAGGAAACCCCTCTCACGCTCTGCCTATCATTAATCTTTACCTATGCTGAGGCGAAACAAGATGATGACAGTAAGGGTGCAAAATCCCTCTTCCTCACACCCTGCAGCTCACCAGGGTAACCGCTTGCCTAGATTCCAGGGTCTCTCCTGAGAAGCAGGAGGTAGGGATATGGAGCGTTTCCAGTCAAAGAAAGAACTGAACAAGGGTTGTGGGGTTGTGTTTCATCCACTGGGCTGTGCCACACAACATGTACACCACCACCATGGTTTTATGAAGGTCCTCAGTCAGTCAGTGTGTTTTAAGGGCAGCATGAAAAAAAACCCCAAACCAACACCTCAGCATATTTGGAGTGCCAAATTCCTGGGTCTTAACTAGCTGAGACATATGTTATGTGCTGAGCCGTTTAATCCCGCCAGTACTCGCACATGCAGGGCTTTAACTGGGGCAGCTCAGGATAAATTTTCAGAACCAAAATACAGTACTGGGTCCCTGTATTGGGCCTAAGGCTATATTGCCCCTTACCACCCACTCCCAGTATGTCCTCTGCTGCATTGGTAACACTGTCCATGCAGCCCTGTGATGAGCCAGAGCTGGGAACTCATCCGGGCTAAGGATGGCACACAAAAAAGTAGAATCATAGAATCATTTATGTTGCAAAATACCTTTAAGATCATCAAGTCCAACCGTTAACCTGACCCTGCCATCCCACCACTAAACCATGTCCCTAAGCACCTTGTCTGCCCGGCTTTTAAATACCTCAAGGGATAGGGACTCAACCACTTTCCTGGGCAGCCCATTTCAGTGCCTGACAACCCTTTCTGTGAAGAAATTTTTCCTAATGTCCAACCTAAACCTGCCCTGGTGCAACCTGAGGTCATTTCCCCTTGTCCTATTGCCCGTTACCTGGGAGAAGAGACCAATACCCATCCCACTACAACCTCCTCTCAGGTAGTGGTAGAGGGCGATAAGGTCTCCCCTCAGGTTCCTTTTCTCCAGGCTAAACAACCCCAGTTCCCTCAGCTGCTCTTCGTAAGGCTTGTGCTACAATAAGTACAGTTGGTTTTGACTTCGATCGGTTCATTGATGCAGTTCACCAGGCAACCGAGCAGCTTGCCTGGCTCTGACAGAGGGCGCAGTACGGGGAAAGGCACATGTGCACAAGAAAAGGGGGCTGTTGTTAGTTAGATCTACTCTTTCAGACTGCTCTCTACTTCAGAAATAGAGATGGAAACTAATATTTCCTGACTTTTTTGAAAACTGGTAAACTTTCCTTAGGAAGCATGAAAAACAGATTGAGAGGCGATGATGTAAGTAATAAACGAAGATAAATTGCTTCATACTTTTTAAATAGTCCCTCTGAGTTATAATGATCTATACTGTTGACTTCTTGAAGCACCTTCCTTTTCCTGTTTGGACTTATTTAAAGTATCCTGAGGATGACACTTAAAATCTCAACAGTCTAAACAAAGTATCAAGGAAGTGTCAGGGGGAAGAAGGCAGGGCTTTGACTGGCAGACACAGCTGTGAACGAGGTGTTAATTACACAGGAAAACATGGAATATGTTGGGAAGGCAATTTTATCTCTATTTACAAGATGAGCTAAAACGTGATTTATGGCATATTGCAAAGTCAAAACTTGTCAAACTTTCTGAAAACTGTTATTAAAAAAAAAATAAAAATTGGGGGTAGTTCTTTTTCACTGCCATTTATTAATTACCAGAACACTTGCCTGGTGAAACAGAGAAGAAACACTTGCCCTACCTTTTATCCAATCATTATATTATTTGTCATTATACTATGTGCCATGTGTACAAAATCCTTGTAGAACAAGCACACAGATTGGTATGAAGCATCAGCAACATCTTTACAGTTTGATTCTAAGACTTCCTTCTAGCAAGAAAGAAGTGGTGAAAAACATCTTTGTGCCCTCTCCAGTTCGTCGAGGGGGCTTAGCAGAGAGCCACAGTTCCCATTGCCTGTTCAGAAGGGGTCTGGGCAGCGCCCTGAGAGCTGTACTCATTGCTGTAGTGCTGTGCATGGGGCAGGCAGCCAGCACAGGAGGCCCATTACCTTTATGTAGTTGAGTTCACTGAGCAAATATTGAGGTTATAAAACCACATAAAATATAAATGAATGTTCTAGGCATCACCTACTTTTAACTAAATAAAAAACGCAATACCACCTACACTAACTTAAAAAAGATGGTGGTGTCAACAAGTTGTATAATGCTACTTAGAATAATATCTAAAGAAAAGAAAACCAAACCAGTTGCTGGTTATTTCCTTTGTGCTGAATACATTTTTGTTGGCAATCAATGCAATAAGAAGCTGTCAAAATGTTACTGATATTGCATCCTGCCCCCTTGACTCATGAAATGCCTGCCCTCAGCTAATTTGGACAGTCAGCTACTTTCCTCTTTTCCACAGGACAAACTTCAGCTGCAATACACACACAAATCATTCAAGTAACAACTGCTTGGTTAAGGGCAAAAAAGATAAAATATTAAAAATAAAATAAAGGAGAAATTGTATGCTTCAGCAAACCCCAGCTGAGTGCCTAGCTGAAGGACGCGGTCAACTGCACTCTACTCCTCTCTTCCTTTGCCCCTTCTGTTAATCAAAATGACTTGATGAGCTTTGCCTTACATTAGATGGAAAGCTGTTCAGGAGAGAGGCTCTGTGCATCCTTCCATAAGCTTGTGCTCTGATTCTGACTGCTTGCCCCTGGGCACAGCTGCAGGTCCAACACACAACACAAGAATTCAAAGTCTATATTGTAACCCCCTGCTGTATCATGTTGCATCCATCTATTCACATATCTCTAACTATAAAAGAGTAAGAGCGCTAATCCTAGTGTCTAAAAATAAGCTGCGGATTATTTTAGGATAAAATCGATCAGAGCTATGTAGGAACGCTGACATGATTTATGGAATTAATAATTTAAAGAACCCACATTTGAGTACGAAGGGAAAAGTTCTTAGAATAAGCCTGTGTGAATTTTCAAGGGAAACTGCTAATTAGCAGTTCCTGAAATGCATCATCACATTTCAAAACAGGAACTACTTCTATAGAAAGTAGGAAGCTGGGCTTTAAAGCCTTAACTACTGTAGTTATTATGCAAGATTAATGAGACTTATGTAACTCATTTGCCAAGCTAAACTAAGATTCCATTGAATAATCCTCAAAACCAGACTGGCGAAGGGACAGAAACACCCAAAGCAAGAGGCAGGTGGAAAGTGAAGACCCGCGTCTCAGAGTGCCCAACCCACGGACACCCCATCAGCTCCTTGGGCACCTAAACGCAGCCATGTGAGTGGAGCTCTGGGCAGTTAAAAGACTGTTTCTTCAGATGCCCAAAGTTGCCACCAAGCAGCCAGACAAGTCCCAGTGCCTACACTTATTCAGAGTACAGAAAACAGGCTTTCCTTTGGCTCAGTCCTCTAAGCTGATATACCTCGTGCATATATATTTCCCAATTTTCCCTCTGTCTGTAGTCACAACCCAGTGCTCCTGGCAGCTCATCTGGAGCTTTGCAGAGCTCCAACCAACTCTAACCCAGGGAAACCCAGCCTAGCCCAAACCTGGTGATAGTCCTCTGCTCCATGGTTTACCAGAAAAAGTTTGCCAGACTGTTATTTTAGGGGAATGAAGGCAGACATCACATGGCAGTATCAGTAAGAAAGCCAGTTTAAGAGTTAACTGGAAAGAGAAGATTAGAATTAAACACAAAAATCTGAGCAATCACCCAACCAACCCAGTTACACAACAGCGCACATCGACCAATCGGCTGTGGGACAGGAGAAGGTTCCCCAGGATCCCAGTCAAGTGTTTGACCACTCACAAAATGAAAATTAGAAACCTACAACAAATGCACAGCTGAATACAGAGTCATTATTTTCCATCATGCATTTAGCCAAAAATTTGGTAGTATTTAAAGAGGGCTTTGAACATTTAACCACTTGACCACTGTTAATAGGAGTTTTGTCATTAACTTTGGTAGTGTCACAATTGCACAAGCTTTTCTTTTTTTTTAATCCATAGAAATCATATAATTTGGATATTCTCTTTCCTAAATTGGAAATCTATGTTGCAGTCAATGAAACCTTTTTAACTTCAGCAATGCAGCGCTAGGACTTAAATGTACCATTCCTTCTTCAATCCTATTAATCTTGGGCTCGAGGATGTATTGTGGTAACTAGTGTATTACAAATTAACCTCTGTATTAAATGTTAAACCTGAATAAACTCACAGGAAATAAGGCCAGAAGGCAAGAAATTAAGCCTCTTGCAGAAAACAAGTGAAAATCTGCCCCTCATATTCCACTAAAGCCTTTCACAGAAACACGGCTCAGAAGAATAGAGCACACAGCCCCTAATCCCCTGTTTTGGAAGAGAAGCCACTCACTAACGCAGAAACATTCCTGCACTCAACCTTGGCTTTCTAATTTTAGGAATGATTTCCAACAAAACTCTAGTTTCTTCAATTTTTTTGTATTAATAAAATGGTAAAAGAGAGCACCTAGCAAGACTATATAATATTATTCAAATGCATTTAAGAAACATCAAAAAAGTCCTTCAATAAGCATAGCAGTGCCAAAAAATAAAATGCTGCAACCTATTTTGCCAACAAATTCCTACACAAAATCCATCACAATTTTCAAGTGTATTCACAAAAGTGCATTTCAAATTCTAAATCACTTGTAGAAATATTTTTCAACTACAATTATTTTTATGATAAGCGCCTTCATTTTTAATTATGAGAAAAAAATTCCTATTCTCTCATGTTGCTATACCTTTGGCTAAGAGACATTAAAAGAAACATTGACAATAGAGTATTTGGAAGGGACCCTGAAAATTCTAAATGAGATCTTAAAAGTGAAATAATTTCTGCTATTCCATTAAAACTTAGATTTTAACTTCTTCAATACAAAATAACAAATAAATTAAGAAATGATAGAACTATTTCCTAATTGAGTGGAGAAAATAGAATTTATTTTTTTTTAAGCTGTATCCTACCTTACTGGTTATTTACTTAGCTTTTAAGGTAAAGACATTCTGGTAGTAAAACTGAAAATTATCTCCCTCTTCTACATTAACCATTTTTAGACTGTAAAATAACTGAGTGGATGAACGTACAGTGCTCCAACTTAAAGATAAAATCAGACTGGAGCTCTGCATGCTTAAAAACAACTTACTTCAAAGTCAAGAAGGACTGAGAAGATTAAAAGACATTCCAAAACTCTAGAGCTGTAGCTGTGAAAAATACTGTTTGGTCTGTGCCAGGAGCCTGACCTACTATGCAGTAATTATCATTGCTCTGTAAAGCTTGTTTTACAATTGGTTGAGTACATTTACTCACTGAACCAGAAAACAAATTATGTCAAAGAAATATTTAAGTTCTACAAACCAGATAAATGCAAACTGAATTTAAATTAATTTTAATGTCACTCTAAATAGTTATGTTAAGAAAATCTAACAGCTCCCCTCCCATTTATTTATTTAGGAAGATTTTCCACTGTGACATAATGATTTTATTCCTGCTTGATTAGAAAAACATGTAATCTCAGAGAGTAAATTGATTAGTAACATAAGGCAAGTGTGGCAATTTCACAAAGTCCCTCCAAATACATAATTTTAGTGAAATCAATGCTGAAACACCAGATATGACAACCCAAAGGGCTCTCAGTTTTATGAAGTGTTGAATTTATTGCTAATATAATGCTAAAATAACCTCCTTTTAAGTGAATTATTTGGTATTATAAACACAACAATAGGAAATAAGGAAGTTGTTTCAAAAATATTTACTTCAAGACTCCTGCAACTTCCCAAGGAATAGAGAGTCAAGAATACGGCTGTGGTATCATAGAAAGATCTGTAAATGTTTGAGCTGAATTCATCACTGCAACCTGGGAAACCACCACAGTGGAGAATCAGTCTGTTTAAATACACATGAAACATTTCAAAAAATTCTATTAATCCATAAAAATGAAGTTGTTGACAGCTATACTGAGAATAAGCTAGAGCTATTTAAATAAAACCCACAGAATTGTCCGGGTTGGAAGAGACCTCTTGAGATCATCTAGTACAATCCCGCTCCTCAAACAGGTTTAATTGTCCAGGACTATGTCTACTTGACTTTTGAAAATTTCCACAGATGGACACCCAGTAACCTCTCTGGGCAACCTGTATCAGTATGTGACCACCCTCACAATCAAAAAGTGTTTTCTTATGTTCAGATGGAATTCCCTGTTTTTAATTTGTGCCCACTGCCTCTTGGTCTGTTACTGGCAACTACTGAGGAGAATCTGGCTCCCTCTTCTGAATTCCATCATATCAGGTATTTATACACATGCTAAGATTCCCCCTGAGCTTTCTCCTCTCCAGATGGAAGAGTTCCAGCTCTCTCAGTTGCTCTTTTTATAGAAAAGATGCTCCAGCCCTTTAACCCACTTTGTGGCCCTGTGCTAGCCCTACTTCAGAAAGTCCATGTCCTCCTTGACACGGTCTCACCAGTACTGAGCAAAGGGACTGACCTGCTGGCAATGCTCTTCCAAATGCATCCCAGGATATTATTGACCTTTTTTTGCCACGAGGGTGCTTTACTTACTCATGGCCTGCTTGCTGTCCAGAAGGTTCTTCCCCACAAAACTTCTTCCCAGACAGTTTGCTTCCAGTGTATACTGACACCTGGGCTTATTGCTTTCTAGATGCAGGATGTTGCATTTCCCCTTGCTGAACTTTATGTGCTTCATCTTGCCCCAGTTCTCTGCTACATGCTGCTCAACTGTCCAGGTCATTCATGCAGATACTGGACAGTACTAAGCCCCTGGTGTGCACCACTAGTGACTTGTCTCCAACTGGACTTTGTGCCACTGATCACAACCCTCTGAACCTAGTTGTTCAGCTGGTTTTCAAACCACCTCACTGTTTGCTTACCTAACCTGTACTTTTCAGCTTGTCCATGAATTTGACAAGATGAAGTTATAGGAGATAGTGTCAAAGGCTTTGCTAAAGTTGAGGTCAACAACATCCACTGCTCACCTCTCATCCACCAAGCTAGTCACCTCATTGTAGATGGCAATGTAGTTGGTCAAACATGATTTTCTCTTCATAAATCCATGCAGACTATCCCAATCACCTTCTTGTCCTTCCTGTGTTTGGAAATGGTTTCCAGGAGGATTTCCTCTGTCACATTCCCAGGGACTGAAATTAAGCTGACTGGCCTGTAGTTTCCCAGATCTTTCTTCCTGAAGACAGAAGTGGTATTTGCTCTCTTCCAGTCTTCAGGAACCTCTCCCAGTCGCCATAACCGTTCAAAAATAATCAAGGGTGGCCTTGCAATGACATCAGCCAACTCCCTCTGCACTTGTGCATGCAACCCGTCAGGTCCCGTGGACTTACAGAGCTGTGTCCTCCATCTGAAGCTGCCTAGGTGCAACAGTTACTTCAGTAGCACCTGGGTCTTGTGTCTTGTGACCATCACCTTTAAGGATGTGTATGCTGGCCTCTTCTTTGTGCCCTTCTCTATGAACTGCTGTGGAGACTGCTGCATATCTATTGGCTGCTTCTGTTATCACTGCGCAAACTGCTGCATCACCTGGCTGTTATATAGCCCTCTTCCTGGCATAGACGAAAAGGGGGCCTGACCCTCACTCATCAGAGGTCAGCTAGAACAAAGGCTGCAGGCACCCTTTGATCAAGGACTGCTGATGGAGTTTGAAGCTGCTAGAGCTACTCTTACCTTAGCCTTACCTGGTAGCAGCAGGCACCCTCAGTTTCCTCAGGGGTTTCCCAGAAGTACCCAATCCCAGAAGTGCCCCAAAGCTCAAGAAGACACTGAGAAGATCTCAAAGAAGCAGGAACTGCTGCACAAACTGCTGTGTGTGTTAGCTGTGTGCTGAGCCTGGCTCTTCTATAGGACAACTGAGAAAGAATTTCTAGATTTCAGAGTATTGCTGTCTAACAAAGTTGCTTTGATGCTTTGCATTAAAAGGATTTTTGGAATTCACTAAAATATTATATTAAAAAATCAAATCATTTTCAGATAAAATAGAATTTACAAAAAATGCATCAAGTTCAGGGAAAATCCCCACTACAGAGATATCCAACCCAAACTAAGTATTAATTTCCAAAACCTTTGGAATTATATTTTGGAAATACAAATTTCACTTCACTGCATTTAACATAATAAAGGCAGAGTCTGGAAAACTCCATGCAGTCTTTAATTATAAGTAGTAGAAATTTTTAAGGAAGTACAGCAACATGACAAAATTATTTGAAGACTTTAGAAAATTCTTTACATGGGGAGGTGAAGGACCTTAGTTGAATTTCCTCAAAAATAAATGGAATGGTGATTTGATTACAGAGAAAAAAACTTTAAATATATCTCTAATGTAAAGCAGAGATTAAAAAAAAGTTGTTGGAGGTTTAAGCTACGTGCCCAAGTCTAAAATAAAAAGCACATTTTGAAATGTGGGATTAACAAGAAACACTGGAAAAAAGAAATCAAGAAGACTTATGAAGTCTCTGTTGTTGATATCTTTCAGGTGGAAACTGTTCTTCTGTGAAAGATATACTTAACTAAAGTGCAGGAATATTGAGAAAAATAATAAAGTCCTGCATAACGCAGGAAGCCAGAAAGATGGCGTAGTTGTCTACTGTGGTTTAAATTCCACACGATGCTAGGTTAGCACCCAATCTTTCTATTTTTTCTTGGTCAGTAATATTGGATCATGTTCTGAGTAACATTTAATTACCTTCTGAAGCTCCTGATGTCATTCTGAGCACTGATGTAATAGTATCAAGTAGTATCAAGTAACATGCTGCTCTGAATGCCTGAAGCCAAGAAGAGGGACACTGAAAAATTAGGTATGAAGGTAATACCCACAGAATGGTCTAGCATCTCTCACGCAGGAATGAGGAGAAGGGAATGAGTAGCTGTCTCTACTGGCCCACTTCTCCCAGTAACCAGAATTAAAAGCAAAAGCTCTCACTTAGCAAGGCTTCATGTCTAACATAAAACACTTGACTAAAGATAACAAAACTAAGAAATTATACCAGTCACCAGTGGTAGAGCAAGGAGAAACATTGTTCTTTTTGTATGAACAGTGAATGTTTGAGGACTCCTTCCATCAACAGGAAAGCACAATGCTGGCTAACACGAGTGGAAGTGGGTACCATGACAAAAGGAGAAACATAAGGACAGTACATGCTCATACAAAATTTAACTAAGTTCGCTTAAGAGATTGTCACAACAAAAGACCTTTAAATGAATGTTGTATATGTCACAGGTTGGTTGAAGAATCAGAAATAAGTTCACTGTATGGTCTCTGGATATGGCCAGATTATCACGTAGCCACTGTTTCTTCTGCCATAACCATTACTTTCCTTTTCTAAGTAACACCCTAAATAAGGATGCACTGTGTATGATGAATCACTGAATACATTTTTTTTTTTTGCTAGAGCTACAACAAATGCTAAGTAGTTTCTTTTGTGTAGATACAGAAGCATGGTAGTAAACAGAAATCCAACTGCTTCGCTTTAGCTCACAACTCTCTTCCTCCTTTTTTATTGCTCTGCAAAGGAAACAAGCTATATAAGTCTGAAGATCATTATTTGTACTACGTCATTGCTCATGAAGATTGCTCTTTTCTCCTGCATAAGCCAGCTATATGCAGAATGAGAAGACATAACAAAGGAGAAGAAAGGAAAAGGTGCCATAATAAGTGGAAAAAGACTAGGAATTAGTGAGTTTACACGTACAAACATAACCAATACAGTTCCTAAATGTTAGATTGTTAATGTGTTTGTTTATTCAAAAAAGAAATATTCAGGCATTTTGCTGCTACGCCAGTATGAAAGAATTAACGTGCATAGGGATACAATTTTTATTTAGCATTGCACTAGTTCTTCTCCATGACTGCACTACTTCAAATTTTTAGTGAGTTTGGAATTTTCTCTGAAGCCAAGCCAAAAAATAGAGCATGCACCTTGATGCAGGATCCTTTAATGCTGTACAGATCTAGTCAAAGAGCTTTCAGGGCTTCACCTCCCTCATTCTGAATGATCTCCCTACAGCACATTTCTGTAAATGTATCACATTAGTGTACGCTGTTTTCTGCAAACTCTTTTGTCCTTTGGGATATCTGGAAAGCATCCAGGGAGACCAGCTTGGACAGAAGACATTTCATCACACACTTCTGTCATCAAGTTCCATGGCTGATTTATTTGTATACCATCATTTAAACATGTAAGAACCTAACCTGCTCTTTGACATGGAAGCCAGATTGTATCCCAGCATGATCATATGGTAGTAATACATCAGAACACCAAGCCACAGAAAGCGACGTATTTATTATTTTTACAATCACGTGATGCCTCAAATGATACTATGTAACTCTATATGCAGTGTATCCATTGGACAAAAGCTGTTACCACTTTATTTGAAATAAGGTATAGATTCCCCTTTCATCTTGAAATAAATAACCCACAGGCATCATCTAATCCAGTGATGTTGTAAATTTGTGCTTGTCAGCCAATTTCACATATAAGTCAATAAGTATTTTAAGGTTGGCATAACTTTGAACTAAAAATCTACAATTCAGTTAATATTTATGTTTATTATAATTGTACAATTACATATAATTATACTTATTCTATTTCCATAATAATGATCGTATGTATTTTTAGTATGTAATTTTTGATGCAGATTATTCCTGTGAGGTGAAATAAATACTACTACCCAGACTTACTCCTCTTAAAAGGGGTATATTTGTCCTAGTTCCCTCTACAGTGAACACAGGGAGATGGGCGCCCACTCTGGGACAGGGTCCCACCTTTGATATTTCTTAGTAGTTCTAATATTAAACTCTGATCTCAGATGATACAATAAAATCACACTTAAAACACCCTGAAAATGAAAATGCATGGCGCAGGCCAGTTCAAAGAGGGAAGAAATCTACTGGCATGATTGTTTTTCTTCCCTTTCTATCTCATTTTGTACTGTCGCTTACCTAAGTCACTAGCTCTAACATGAGCCTTCTACATGTTTGAGTTTTTGACAATAACACCATTAACGCTGTTAAATTTGCTCAGTTCCTTATACCTTGCTTTAAAGTGTGTTCAGAGGTCTCCAACTTACACATGGAATAATGCTCCCCTCGACTCCTTATTAATCTAAGCCTACTTTTCAAAGGAGTTGAACACTTAAAAATGCTGCTGAGGTAAGTGGGAGTTAAAACTTTGAATATAACAAATACAATGTGAATGGAAAGTTAAAAAAAAAAATAAATCAGGTTCTCAAACTGTAGCATCCAAACCGAATTGATACTTTCAAATATTTTTGAGTACTTTTTTTCCTAATATGTTACAGTTCCAGTCTGCAAAGTGGGCACAATATCACTTCTAGGTCTTAACAATATGTTGAAGAAAACTCATCAGTTAGTTACACACTCAATATTATACTTTATTCTTCAAAAGACAGTCCATGACAAAACCAGTAACTTCATATAACGTGAAAAGGAGGATCTGCTGGAAGTAGAACAGAGGAACATGACATCGATAATTAAATAAAAAGGAATATTTAATAGCCATTAGATGTGCACTGTCCTGTTTGTCAATAAACAGATCAGAGATCTTATTAGAAACAGTACGTTATTGTGTAATTAAATGTATTGGAAATGTAAATGCATAGGGGAATTGGATTAAGGCTGCAAACTATGTTATTAATGCTTGGGCGTGGGTGGCCAGCAGAAGGAGTATTGTCGTGAGCATCTCGCTGGTAGAAAGATAAAGGCAGATGCTGAGGCTCTACAGTCTGCTGCTCCCATTGCTTGGCTCAAGGCAACTGAGCCGAGATGAGAAAACAATCAGGGCTCCCATTTTTATAGATATTGGGTATTTATAGATATTGGAGTGAGACAGCAGTTCAATTTTATGTGTGAATAGTAAATGACCATGATAAATGTATCAACACCATAATTCCCACTGCAAAATTCAAAAAAACCCCACAACTATTTCCAAATTCATTTATCCACCATTATATATAATACAGTGCGTTAACTCTGAATCTTTACCTCAAAAAACTAAGAACTTCAAAGAGTAATGCCTCTAAAACAGTGTCATATTTATAACTGTTCCTAAAGGAGAACTAATAAACTCTGTGTTTCTGCAGATTCAACACTTCACAGAAAAACACTCTAAAATATGCTAAAACTGGATATCCATAGCTTTTCAGTATCCTGGATATTTAACTACATAACAGTAAGCGTCATAGTAATTATAAAATCCTTAATAGCATGCTAATATGCTATTAAATATGCTTTAATAGCATATTCACCACATAACTCATTCTCCCTTACTACATTGACTTTTTCTGAACAGGTTTTCAAACCTTACTGTGAAACTTAAATAATCTCACCTTTCAAATTTTCATGTTCAACTTAAGTGAAATTTAGTGCTATTGTTATAACTTAAAAACCAATATAAAACATAGATTTGGGGCCTAGAGGCCATTATTCATTTTGCTCAAGAACCAGTCTTTTGTTATTTTATTACTATTACTGGAGTTATTAAACTGGCCTTTAATAATTCACCATAGTTGCCTAAGATCAATGATGCGTAATACTAAATCCTTCCACTTCAGATAATTTAACTGAGATACTAAATATCAAGATGCGTAAACAAACCAAGAATTATTGAGAGACCCAGCTTCAAAACCAGAAACTGGGCACAATTTAATTAATAAAAATATTGAAATGTTTGAGTCTGAATATCTTCCCAAACTTTTGGGGCCGACTAGATTATAAACTCTCAAAACTGAATTATTTCATGGGATACCACAATCATAAATATTTGTTATCTGTTCTACTGAACTACCAAATTCGATGAGTCATGGAAAACAAAAACATAATAGAGAAACCAGTCAGTCAGTTACATAATTATATTAAAATTGTGAGTAATTAAAGGTTTATTTTGTGTCTTGGGCATAATCACACCCCCTTCTCTTACTGTATCTCTCTGTGTATATGTGTTAGGCTCTGACAATTGCATAATGGCATCTACAACAAAACTTAGTGACCCTACATTCGTATGTTTATATATCTTAGAGGTAGTATGGGATGGCCTATTCCCACGGTAAAATCAAAACTTCTGAGCAATTTAATATTCTTTCACTTAAAATTAATGCAGAATCATATTGCACAAATGACAATACCTACATCTGTGCTGCCAGTCATTAAAACACTTTAGATGGTTGAAATTGTTAAATCTCCTTCAACTGAAGAGAAAACTCAAATGTCAAAGCCCAGTTTGCTGTCAGTATGCTTCATACTCAGCTGCTAACTTTCCATTTTTTATTAGTGCTTAGAAAGAAGTCACACATCAAGGTCAGTTAGCACACTCACCAGTTGTTCACCAAGTTTACTCACCCTTTGACCTTCTTTGCCAGGTGGACCTTGGGGACCCTCCAGCCCTGGCAAACCCTGAAAATACAAACATTAAACAAATATAACATTCAGGGTTATTTTCATCCTCCATTATTCTATAGAAGTAAGACTAAGCCAAAGAGCCAGATATCAAGACAAAGCATTTATTTCTAATAATAAAAAAAAGGTTATCATAATAACTTCTTTCAGGATAATGTTATATTCAGGTGCAAGGAAAAATGCAAACAATAATTATTAATCACATTCCTCCATGTAAAGGCTGAATCATCTGGAAAAGACGAGGTAAGTCAGCACTATCTAAGCGTAGTTATATTTAGCTAGTGTTATACGGAAAGTGATTTATCTTGTTAAGTTAGGATGCCATAAGAAAAAAAGAAAAAAAGGTTATATTAAATGAATGACAACTTACTCTAGAACTCAAATTCAAATATAGGCACTGAAGGGGGAGGGGAAGGGAAGGAAAGGGAGGAGGGGGAAAGGGGACTAAATATAGCAGGCGGCCTTCTGCTGGCTGTATTGTAAGAACCAGCCCTGTGCAGCTTCCTCTGTGTGCCTGGCTCGGCTTTTCAAAACTCTTCAGAGCTGCTTCTCTCTCGCCGTCTCCCCTGACCAGGCACAGGAGCTCTGGGTGTTTTGAATATACCTTTGCCTTGTGAGCCTTCCTTCTGAATTCAGTGCAAGGATCTGCCTTTGCAGTCACAGACAGAATCACAGACTGTTTCTGACACTTAGGGGCTTTAATTTTATCTCCGATTAATGTATGATATAATCATAAAGCCTTCAAGTAACAGCCCTGTACTTACAACGGTGTCCCCCCGCCCTTTACTTTATGAGTCACCTTGGAACACAATTTTCTTTTAAAAATTACTTCAAGGAAGCTCTCCAATTTCCATTATAGCAACAAGAACTATGAAATCGGTTTCAGTGTAATCAGCAAAGAGCACTGAACAGTTCTACTTTGTATAATTAAAAAAAAAAAGTCTTGAATGTAATATTGCATATTATTACAGGGTATCACAAAATTTGAGAACTTATGTTTAGTTTATTTAAGATTTTGAAATATTATACCATTAAATTGTTAACCATTTAAATTACTCAAACTCAGGTATTGCTTCAGCTTGAGTTATATCTTTGGTCAAATTCTGAACTCATTACTTAGAATCAATTATATTTATTTATTGCCCCAGTAAGGGTAAACTGAGATTCCTTGAGAATCATGTTTTTAAAAAGTGTTCAGATTTCCAGAAATGCATTTTAAAAGTTCATTTATGACCTCTAATTCCCAAGATAAACTTGAGAAAGTAAGTGGGCATGCCAAAGCTGCTAGCTCATATATCTTCAAGTGATGTTTTAAGTTGATCAGAATTAAGTCTGACTTCAATTTTAAATAATAGTCCGTTCAAGAGTTTTTCTATTCCTATCATTTCTCTACTTTCAAACACTGAAGCTAGAAGAGTACCTCAGACTGTATTTCACTATAGGATATTTCTCCTTTCACTTCAATTTATAATGTAGACAAGATAAGGTTTAAGATCTTTTACAAAACTGATACGCACCATTTCCATCATTCCCCCAAAGTCTATGGAACTAGAATATGCATGACAATGTCATGTCCAAAAATAAATCATGGTGAGTTAATTACAGTGCCGTTATGTAGCTCATACATGCACAAACCCATAAAGCGGTATGTGAATGTGACCTCTGCAAACCACTTTTTCCTCAAGGTAGTTTAGAACTTTCAGAGAATTCCATCTGTCTAACTGTTAGCAATTTTCTACATTTGTAGAGAAACTCTGGGAATTCAGGAAGAGGTGGAGTTTTGTTTTGTTAATATTTCATTTCTAGTGACAACTTTATGCAGGGGAATGAGATGAAAACCTGTAATGTCTGTTTTATGAAGGAGGAAATACTTACCCTCACATATCTGTACAACAAGGCTCCAAGGGGACAAGAATTACACAAGAATGTAACTGCACAATAATGATAATTAATAGCCAACATTTTTGTCCAAGACCTACTTTTATTCTTTTTCTTTTCTCTACAATATTATTGTCAAGAAAAGGAACCAGATAAGGAGGTTTATCTTCGAGGAAAGGGAGGAGAGCAGCTTACAATTGGTAACTAGGCAGGGAGGACTACACTGTACAAGGAGCCACATCCTGACATTGAAATGGAGGTAAAAGTTCACACTAACTTCAGTAGGATCTTCAGTTTAAAAAGTGATAGAACAACATGGGCCATGTTAACTAACATGGCTATAAAACTGTAGTAACTTGGCAATGGTAATGACTTAGCAATGCTATCCCTGTTCAGCATTCACTGAATGAGATCCTGGAAAATTAACTGAAGAAGAAACCTGCAGGAGGAATGAAAAATAAAACTTCTCTATAGTGAAATCTGTCTAAATGGACAAATAAAACATCCCCTGTTGAACTCCTATAAAACTTGGCAATGAACATAATGGTTTAGCACAGAAAAGAAGTACGTATTTGTAGGAAGGCAGACCAAAGTATCTATCTAGGTCTTCTCCTTATTTAACTTCTGGAGATCTCTCTTTGGAGATCAAAGATAAGATTCTCAACTCCCCCAAATCATGGATGGTCCAGTCGGTAGACAAACCCCACCAGAGGAGCCCACCACCACAGATAGAAGGGGGGAGAAAATAGCCTGAACATAGCCTCCTCGGGATATGCTGTTGATTGTGTTGAAAACATTTATGTCAGAAGGCAATCTATTTTATATGTACCATCTCCCCAGGTAAACACCATCCAAAGCAATTAAAATCACAGAAATCATAGAATCGCTTAGGTTGGAAAAGATCTTTAAGATCATCATGTCCAACTGTTAAACGTGATTCACTATGTGTCACCCTGATAGTCTTGCACGGCAAGAGGATGTGTACGGCAATGAGCAAAAGGAGGCGTAGAAATAGCACAAGGCAAAGTGATGTATAAGAACAGCCTATTCCTGTGGCATCAGACTGGCAGGAAAATAAAATGCATCCTTACAGGTGGCCTAATATGCACAGGATCTTCCTGACTCTGCCAGGCCACTTTTGACGTTGGAAGGCAGTACCTTTCTACCTACTCCATGGAGAAGTGAACTAAACCAACATATGCAGTCTTTAGGGCTTGTACCTGTCACAGACCAGGTAAGCCCCCTGGAGTTATGTGCCTGAAGGAGCTTGAGGAACATGAAGTGGAAATGTCTCAAACATTACTGTGTGCCTTGGGGGAAAAAAGTAAGCAAGGTGGAGATGGGCTCAGGTGCATCTGAAATATAGAAAATCTATTACAATGAATGAGGATGGCTATGAGAAGAGATGAAACATGATGCACGGGCAGGCACAAGATGGTTGTACAAAATCTTGAAAGTGAAGTTAAGAGCAGAAACTTGTGAATTCCTTGGTAAGAGGTAAACCATAAAGGGAAGTGTTGCCCAGGGAAAAGATGCTGGTTGTGAAGCTAGATAAAGAAAAAGCAAGCATGCTATGAAGCACATGCTGACAGATATTTAAACAAAATATCATCAAAACATAGACTAAGCTTTAGTTGAGGGAATACAGGAAAAACAAGGGGTTTAAAAAATGCTACAGTAGAATAAGCTCAGAGTAACTGCCTAAGAACACACTCTGAACAAAAGCAACACTTTTATCATGACCTCTTGGTGAATTAAAACAATACAAAACAAAAATCCCAGCGGAAGAGTGAAGTTACTTAAAGTTGTTATTCGTATTACTTCCTCCGGAAGCTTATGGCAGATGCCAAAAGAGTAAAATATTAGACAAGTAAGTGTATTTTTGGTATTCTGAAAGTTGCTTCAAAACATAGCTGATAGTTTTTGAAGCAGAAGGCTAGATGGCTGCCTTATGTACTCATAGGTAGTGTTGGTGAAACAGGTTCTGAGAGCAGCAGCCTTTCCTTCTCAACACAAATTAGAAATATACAAATGCTAACAATGATAAGGCAGGTCTAATTAAAGCACAAAAGTGATTTTATTTTAGACTGGTTTCTGTGTTCTATACACAAACTTCTCTCATCTATTTTCTTCCTCTGTCCAGCAAACGCATGACCTCAATTTTTATAGAATAAATGCTACTAGGCAGGAAGAAAGTGTATGTACTTTAGTGAGACAAATCAAGCAAAGACAGAGACAAAACCTAAATTAAGGATGCAGAAACAGTTTGCGGTAATGTAAGAATAGCTCATTTTTAAGCATGTGAATATGCGAGCTTTTATAATGATAAAACTTCATAAAGACCCAGCTATAACAGACATGATTCGCCAAAGGAATTTGGAAACAATATGTTTATAAACAGAAGGGTATAACTCTACTGAAACAAAGTCAACACTTAAACCTTTTTAGAAGCAAATTGATGGGCAATTCCCACTGCAGGGGCTTGACCTAGTTCTTCAATGCACAGTTCTCACCAGGATAAAGAAAAGCCATCACACTGATAAATTACATATACAATGATCCCTCTGTAAAACCCACAAGTAGAGCAGCACAGAACCACACAAATCAATAGTCAGGTAAAAAGTGACCAAGGATTTCCAAATTCCTGACATAACATGTGTGATCATGGTAAAGAGCTGCAGCCTGACTAACTTGAAGAGCTCTCCCCAGCCACCCAAACATTGCTTGTGGGATGGATTGTCCTGCTGTGGCTGCACTCATGCAGGAATGTCCCAGCACCTCAGAGAGGATGCATCAAAATTCAGTTCAATTAGGTCTTAAATTCATCTACTTATCCAGAGGTGTTATCCAGACAACAAGTTCTACCGTGCAGGTTATGACTGACACTGTGATCCTTCTATCCTATTTTGAAGATATTTTCCTCTTTGGCTTGTTTGTACCATATTGAGGGGACCTGAGTGGCTTACTGCCCCGTAAGAACGGGCTATTACCTTCAGCAAGCAAAGGAGCTGAAATATAAATCCCTTCCCGCAGTCAAGATGGCTACAGCGTTCATTTCCCAGATACCTTCAAGCCAGTTTACTTGCTGTGACTGTCCTGCTGCCCTACGTCAAAGCCCAAACAGGAGGGTGAGGAAGAGATCTTAAAGTATGACTATTATGGTTTCCTCTACTTGTCCCCGAGACTGCCCATCACCACCCACATGGAAACCCACAGAGCCTGCAGACACATCTTAGGGTTACGAAATTTTGCTTATATGGGAAAAATGGCACAGGAAAATCACAGATGGATGACTAACTTATTGTTGTATTACCATTTAGTGAGGGAAATTAGACCACCACTTATCTCAAATACCTCTATCTTCAGCATTTGTAAACATGACCTGGTCTCATTCACATCCTTACTGAAGAAAGTCGAGGTGGCAAGTTGAAGGATTTGTACCCCATGTTTGGCCTCTTACTGCTACTACAGTAATCATACTGTTTTGCTTGGGAGTGCAAAGTGGAATAGGCCATGATTTTGCTTTCAAAACTGCTGCCAACCCGTTTATTTCTGTGGGAAAGGAGACAGCATTTAGCAGAAGCATTTCAGTCTGCCAGAAAACATGATCAGCTACATTTTCATGATAATTTATTACTGAAGCAAACAGAAAATATGTTCCTCGCTGATCTCATTACGCTTTGGGTTTGGTCATTTTTGTAGCGCTCTCTGGTAACCTAACTTGAAATCTAGTTTGCTTCAGAGACAACCATTTCAAAGGGAAATTGGAAGAGTAATTTCACAGAACTTCATGCTTTATGAACCTAGTACTTTTAATAGATATGGGTTTATTTTCTAAGCAAAAAAAAGTGTCATTTAAAATCCTGAGGAGCAATTTGAAATGATTCTTTACATTGATGTCTACTGCATATGGGACTATTCTCAAATCACTTCCAATGAAGGATATATAAATCACATTCATGCTAATTTAGTAGACTGCAAATTTTTGAAAAACAAATTTTCTGTGAGGCTAAGACATCAATCTTCACTTGTGCCTTCAGTATCAGTATTACTGCATAAAGAAGATAAAAACCAGACTGAAACTGCTAAAAAATCTTCTATTTCACTAAAAGGGTAATCTTAATAGGATCTGCTTCCATACTTAAAAAGCATTTTTTAAAGAAGAGAATATTTGCAAGTTATACTGTAAAAGATCACCATACCTCATGCAAAACTGAACAGTTCAGTATTTTCATGAAATTAATACATCGCCATTAAAAAAGCTCAAGCAGATAAAATTCAGATTATTCTTAGAGGGATGTATTTGAAAAGAAGACATTTAGAATGAAAATATGATTTTCTGTCTATACTTTCTTTGGTTAACTAGAATTGCTCTCCTTTATGTCATTACATGAAAATAAAGAGTGGATAATATTAGTTGAGATGCTTACTAATGTGGGGGTGTGTCCCCTTCTTAAGTAATACAAGTTATTCAGATGACTTATTTTTTCACTGCGAGACAAGAAAGGAATCATGTACAGAAGTGAAGATAAGCAAAAACTGGCACATGATTTTTCAGGAAGAATCATCCAAAATACTGCTGCCCATTACAATAGCAAGAACATCAGGATACCAAATACCTCCTCTTTGGAGTTCCGTATAAATGCTAAATAATTACACTATGACTGAAGTACTGCATCAGATGAGTTTGTGAAATTCCCTAGACAACACTGCTGAAAGTGAATTTTAGCTTTACATGAATAACTGCTGAAGCTCCGAGGGGAAAGCTGCGCAATCTGTTGCTGATGTTTGTTTAGGGAGGGGAGAGCCAAAAGTGACGGTGGAGCTTGCCCGGGCCTGAATCTGCAGCTTCCTCCCGCAGCCGCCTCCGCGCCGCACTTGTGCGCCAGCTTCCTTCGGCTCAATTTAACCAGACCTAGGAGCCAACATTCCAACTATCTGTTTAGTAAGCAAGTCTCAGGGACTTCTGTCTGTGACCGACTTAAGCCTCAGCTTCTGCGTAAACACTTGGTGCCATCTGGATGACTATTTTATAACTCCTGAAAGGGATAGGTTCACAGGAACGTACGGACGGACGCGCGTTTTCCTCAGGAACTAAAAGCAGCGTATCGAGTGTCAAGAGGAATAGTTATCATATATTTTACAAGAGATGGCTGCGCTACCTTCCCTCACCTGTCACTCTTCTGACACGGCACGCACAGGCTTAAGCTGGGGATACCAGAGCGGGCAAGCTGCGGAGCCAGCTGTGCCCCTGCAGAAAACAGTCCCCAGCTTCTGTCACTAAATTCCACATTTTGATAAAACCACACAGCAGAGCAGTATAATCCCTCCTGTTTATTCTCTGAAGGATCCTCAGCCACAGTACAATTTATCAGGGAGCTTAAACTTTTAAAGACTGAATGTATCCCTGCATAAAGTGGGCATAATTAGGGAGAAAAGTTCAAAATATATTCCCCAGAATGCATTATACGACAACTGAAAAGTACTAAAGAAAAGAGACTTCTTGTACTTACAGAGCAATTCTGAAAGAACATACCAGAGAAATTAAAGACAGCATAAAGAAAGGATGAGAATCAATCATGACGTTGGACTACACACGTAAAAACTACCACCATATCTGAGGAAACAAGATAAATGCATGTATCTTGACTTGTGTAGTGTTAACTGACTCCATGGAAACAGAGAAAAACTTTACATCCTTATTGAAAGTGCTTAAACATGTACATATATGTCTAAGTTAATGATCCAAGCCACTAAAATGTTTTTCTATGAATAATGCATGAATCGAATATACTTAGAACTATTGAAATTACTAATTTTATTAAATTCTACATAAAGCCTATCATTTTTTTATATATTTCTTTTTACAGCTTAGCATATTTTGTGATACAATGCTGTTTCTTTTTTTCCCTCTAATTCATCATGCAAGAATGATGAAATTGTATGCACAAGAGTTCTGTACCTGCCTTAAAAAAATGTACAGAAACACATGGGCTGCAATTCTAATCCCACCTCTATGCACTGCAGAAACGTATAGTCAGGCATACACAATTTCCTTCTGAATTCTCTGCTGTTGCTGAAAGTGAGTTTTGTTAAGCGTGCATGCTTCAGGATTTTGGTAGAGACTTTCTGTTAACTGACATCAAACAGTAGTATTCAAAGGTCTTCTTTCAGTACAATGCATTTTCTGAGCTATGAAATTTCCATTTCAAACTCACAAAATCATTTTTGCATCTTAAAAAGCAGTGGTATTGTTTTCCCTGTTTGACAGTTTGGCATGTGCTCATCCACCTGATAGGTAGTTACAGCCATTGGATATTTATGAATTCGGTCATGCGAACTGCCTCCAAGTATGCCCCATTCCCTACAGAGACTATAATGGCTATAACTGCCAGTTGAACACTTTTAAAAATACACCTTTTTCCTCCAAGTACCAATAACTTCATTCTGTTCTGCATTTTTTCATGTTGGAGGGCAGAGCGTGCTTACCATGCTTCTGAGCAGCATGGGATTTCCTATACATCACGGATGCCTCAGCACTTTTAGACACGGGGTCACTGACAGCTTTGACACTTTCACAGGTACCAGTAGCACAGACAAATGAAAAAACCAAGAGTGTCTACTACTTACTGTTACATGCTTCTGTAGATTACCCACAGACAACTCTCCACGGATTGAAGCACCACCAACCAGCTGTTTGGGAATGACTGCAGTGAAGCAGTCTTAGCCTTTTGCCACCTTCAGGCACCCCATGCTGAGGACAGGGCCATGGTGCAAGTGTGTGTGTGGGGAGAATGCTCCAGCCCTGCAGTGCTGCTGATGCTCTAGTTTATACTGAGACCAGCATATATGGTAGATGTTCTCCATCTTATTCCACTGGTGTATGACTTCTATGGAAATACATAGGAACAGAAGAGCTGCACAGAGCAGCAGAGCTCTATAATGCCATCATTTCCCACCTGTCTCAATATGCAATTGCACTGGGGCAGAAGGTTGATGATCCAGGCCCAGCTGTCCAATTTAAGCAAGACCAAGTCCCTTTCAGTATTCCCTTCCTCCCTGCCCAAATGCATTTTGGACTTAGCTCTGACAGTGTGTCATTATTTTCACTCCTCTCCCCTCCCCACTCCACATAAAAATTCATTTTGCATTTTGATAAAAAGAAATAAATAATTTTCACGTTAGGAAAAACTAAAAATTACTACAAGTAGAGGATAAATTTATGACATTATGCATGAGTCCCAAATGAATGGAACATTTTAAAACTTTGCTTTAACAGGGTTCATAACTGAAACACTGATGTCACATTTCGGCTGTAACAGCATGAACGGGCCTGACATAGTAAGTTCTCATTCAGTGACACATGAACCTTGATAATATCTGACCTACTACTTATTCACAGCAAGACACGACATTGTAAGAGTCATGGCCACACAGAAGTCACACAAATAAAACAACTCTGAAGACTGGATTTTCCCTGAGCCACCACCATTCACGTCATTCATCTTCTTTTAGCTCTTGCCAACTGAAATGCATGACTATTTACAGTGGTGGAAAGAGAAAAGCCCTCCTGCTGGGCCATATATTCCTGTAGTGTTGTAATCTGTCTTCAAACTGCTAAACCAATTCACACTCACTCTTGTCTCTTCTCTCACTTAGCAGCTACATAAAAAAGTGTTTAGTCAGTTAGTAACATCCCTCTGAAGACTTGTGTCTGCTCTCCTAAAATTTACATGTTTCCTTTTAAAAAGCGTGAAGATGACCATCAGTGGATGTACCAACACAGAGACATCTTGCTGTGCCTGAATCAACCAGACTGAAACATTTTCACAGCCTTGTATGAGCAAAGAAACGTAGTTCTTTCACAGTCCATTTTATGAAAGTGGATCGCTTAAGGTACAGAAGGGGCAAGTTCAGTCAATTTGAAAGCAGCTTCTGATTTTTGATATCATGTTACTAACCTCTGAGCATGACTCTTAGGAAAGTTAAGTGTCCACAATTGCAAATGAAGACAATGAATGCATTTGAAACAGGCCTAACATATCTAGGTGCTTCTACCAGAATGGATGCAGTAGTTTTTCCATCATTTACACAAGAAATGCTCAGAAGAACCATTCTATGGTCTTATAGAGCACAGAAAATAGGCATCCTCAATTCTTCTTCCTGTGTCTTATCTTCAGAAGTATCCTATTTCTATTTCAATGATCCCTTCAAGGCCTGTAAGAATCTGTCTGAAGCACTATCTACTCCAATCCATCTATTGCAGTAACAATCCTAGAATCAATGCTGTTTACTAAAAATATTTCACTGTTAACCCTTTCAACAAAATATTTCACCATTAACTCTTTCAACACACATTTTGACTGTATATTCAAGAGCTGAAGGACATTAATTGGCCCTGTCTACCTCTAGCAAGATACGAACTGTAGCAAACAGACACTGATCTTGGGACGCCGTACTAATTTATCTCCAGGAAAATAAGATACCAGATATGCAGATTTCCTAATCCAAAACCAAGTACCATAGAACATGGCCACTTAATTTTGAAGCCTTAGGGCAGAATTTATTTTTATGGTATGGGTCTCTGGTTACATCCTTCAATGTATGTTGGATCTAATGGAGATCCTTGCTGCTATGGTCTTGGAAATTAAGAGAGTGAAAAGACAATGTATAATCATTGACACTATGAATAATAGTTCTTACGAAGTTTAATTAGGATCACGGGTAATATGAATAGTGTAGAAGTAGTTCATAACACTGAGTCTAGGGGAAGAGCTATTCATGCTGTGGAACTACAGCCAGGGAATTCAGGAGCTTTTGTCTCTGTTTTCATTTTTGCCATGCTCTTTTGCACCATTCTCAATTGTTTTTACCTAAATGGACTGCCCTTAATGGAAGGCCTTCTGATTTCAGTTTGTGAGCAAAATCATTTGGATTCTGACAGAATTTATTACTTTTATGAAACAAAACATGTCCTGGAGAGTTTTGGGGACATTTCTCTTTAGGCTTCATACATGCTTGAGGCACAGATCATTGCAAGGAAATTAAAAAACATCTTCCACCATCTCTATGGCACTATCTAGCCAGCATACAACTAATACGCAGATCAATTCTCTTTTCTTGTGCACAGACATGTACCAGATCCTCACAAGGAAACTGTTAGATCCATACTGAAGAAGTCTTTCCCTGATACTTGAAAGACAACTAATCATCATGTCTGACCTCACATATTCTCCTTTGCAGATATATTAAGAAAAGGGAAAAAATGTATTACTGACCAAATTTGCAGCTTCCTAAGTCTTATACACAAACTCTTTCTACAAAGAAAGAAAGGAAGATACCTGTTTGCTTTTCTTCTTCTGAGAATTGTAGAAACTGTAAAAAAACCTAAATTATTGAAATACTGTTCTTCATAAGAATCTAGTAAGTGATTTTCCATCATTATAATATTACATTTCTTTTTCCTTTCCAGTCTGTGTTTGTTATGCATATCTGGTCATTATGGAAGATAAAAAGATTGTATAGGTGTCAAGATCATGACACATAACTCTGCAAGTGTTTGAAAGGACGAACTCTAAACAATTTTCTATTCTGTGTGAAAAGAATTTTGCAACCTTTTTTTCTGGATAGAGAATGCTTCATACTGAAGCATATGTTATTCTCAAATATCATTAGACGTGTCCAATCACTGACATTTAAATGGACTATAATTAAGCCAATACTGAAATTATTTTAATTATTTTTATCATCAGTAACAGCATTATGATGTAATGCAAGGAACCAGATGCATATGACATGTTTCATAAAAGACAACGGTTTGTGTCTTTGCAGTACCAACAAATGGATTGAGTGCAGGA
>NW_009259863.1:227546-259574 GCF_000687185.1 Egretta garzetta
AACAGCAAATATCAAGCTGGACTGGCATGTGTGTGTGTGTGTGTGTGTGTGTGTGTACAACCGTGTTTTTGCATGGGTGTCTGTGAGTAGGTTTGCACCAGTAACTGGAGTGGGGCTGTGAGCCTCAGGGGGACTGCATGTCCAGGTGCCAGTAACTGGAGAGAGCCAGAGCAGTGGCATCTACTGGTTAGGCTGCGTGTCAGCTCAGCTACTAGAGGGATGTACATTGTATAGATGTATATATTTCCCAGAACCAGACTGTCATCACGATCAGCCAGAGAGGGTAACAGGATGAGGCTGATGGTGCTGTTTGTGTTTGTGGCAGTGCTGAGTGTGTCCATCTGTGTTGACCTATGTGGCCAGACCTGTCTATATGTGTTGTATGTGTGTTTGGGTGCCTACTGGGAATGCACACTCAGCCTCACTACCAGTTGGACCTGAGGGCAAGGAGCTGTGGCAACCTTACATCTATCTGGCTGCTGGATGTATCCCCACACCCTTAACTTTCTGAAAATAGGGTCCTGGGTGTCAAATTTGAACATATGCATGCTATATATAATACTATATTGTACATACGGCATTGCACTAATAACTAAATACTTGATAAAATAACCTGACAATAGAATATTTACAATATCTTAAAAAGCATTAATTAGTTTTGCAAACTTTTACTGAAAAATGTTTTTCACTAAAAATAACAAGGGAATTCTTTCACTTTAACCAGCCTATACTGTCTATACACAGAATAAACCCCCAATATTCTTGTTAGCATTTGGTGGGAAACAAGATGTTTTAAATATGCTTATTTTATTTAAATTTATAAAATTCACTTTTCCCTGCTTCACAATTCATATAGAAAATGCAGAGGCATTCTTAAGAGAGGGACTTGGCTCTTAAATTTAATAATGAAAGTATTTACATTGCAGATAAGCTAAAAATGGCAACATTTCTTAGGGATTTTCTTTTGTCTGTTTGTGTTTTACGTGTACTTACACTCAAGGCAGCTGGTCCTGGAGGTCCTGCATCTCCCTAGTTAAAACAGAAGAGTAAGTAAATCGTCAATCTCTTTCGTTATACGTATTTAACCTCTAGGCATTTTAGAGGATATGCACCACTGCAGAAGTAAATTCAGTATAATCATCAAACATGCTCTGATTACGAAAATATATGAGTAAAGCAATAGTCTTTTTCAGTAATAGCGTAGATGTACACAGTTCACCGCAGGTTAAATGGAAAAAATAAAGCAAGCCTCTGCAAAAATGAATCACAGCTTAAAAAAAGCAATCCTTCAAAACACATTTGCATATGTTAAATTACAAGCTGCAGCTTACATGCACAAGGTGGCTACTGAAGTCAGTGTGGTGGCTCACATGTGTAAAGACATCTGACTGTGTAAAATGTTCACAGAATTAGGTCGCTGAGGTATGAATCACGCTGTGAGACCTTCAGGTTCAGTCCATGGGAGCAAATCAGAGCACCCAGAAAGGAATTCAGAACATCGAATTTGGGCTCCTGCTCTGAACTTCTTTCAAAATTTGTTGTGATAAATACTTGTCTTCCATACTTACAGTTATCTGCATTCATATTCTTCAACCCTTATGCCACACCAACAGCAGCAGTGGTTGTTCATCACAAGTAGATAAGGTAATGTGTTCAATATTGAAAAAATATCATGCACGCTCACATATACATACAACTTTACAGATTTAAAAGTACCTTTTCTCCTTTAGGACCAGCCACACCAGGACTACCAGGGTCACCTTTTAGTCCCTGGGCAAAGAAGAAAAGTGCATATTTGCTGTCATGTGGGGAATGTGTTGGACAAAATCCTGTAGTGCTGTGAATTAGTATACACTAACCAACTAAGCCTTAAAATATTATCACATTATTAGTACTACTATCTCACAATTCTTTATTTTCATTATTTTGCGAACAGAGAAACATGTATCGAAGACTGCATCTGTCTTCAACACATAATTAAACATACACAGCCAAACGATCTACTTGATTGTGCCCCATTATGGCAAGTAGATTGTAGAAATGCAAAGTTCCTTTGCAGTCCCAGTAGGTCTGTGTCTTGCATGGCTGACAAAGATAAATAGAGTACTAGAGAAAGTACTAGCATATTCACTTAACCTTTGCTAAAATTGGGAAAGAGGCAGAGGTGGACAGAGAGCTGTGGATTCTATGTTTCAGGCAGCAATGCTGAGCTGGTGAACTACAGCAATGTACCGCTCAGAGCTGCTGCACATCCTCCAACACTCCAATCACCACCAGTGTTTGAAAAGCCAATTAGAGAAATACTGCAGTCCTTCATACCTCCCTCCTTAGTTCTGCTTTCAGCTAGAGAAGCAGGTAATACTGCCTAGTTTTACACATTACATATGCATGAATTTCACAACTGCAGAATCATAGAATGGTTTGGGTTGCAAGGGGCTTTAAAGGTCATCTAGTCCAACCCCCCTTCAATAAAGCAGAGATATCTTCAACTCGGTCATGTTGCTCGGAGCCCCGTCCAACCTGACCTTGAATGTTTCCAGGGATAGGCATCTATCACCTCTCTGGGCAACCTGTTCCAGTATTTCCAGCATCCTCATCTTATTTACTCCTTATATCTAGTCTGAATCTACCCTTTACAATACCTAAAATACCTTAATTCTGATGCTGGACCAACCTACGAGGAAGTCCTTTTTGTCTAAGCCAAGAGATTTGTCTTGTGCCTTCCCTCCGATGACGGCTTTAGAGGCATGTGACAGGAGAGCACGTACACTGTAAGTCAGAGACAGCTCTACAGGTTCAAAGATTTTACTTAGAAACCAAATGGCAAAAATTTAGGCAATACAGGACTGAATCAATGAGATACTCCACAAGTAGGCCACCATGGTTATTATTGTGGAGGTTAAGAAGGTTGAGGACAGAAAAGATTCATCTACATCTGAATTAGGGTTTAACTTAAGTTCTTCCCAGCCCCCTTTTTGCTCTTGCAAACTCTCTTCCTCAGTTTGCAATAATTGGAAAGATAGAGACAACTGGCACAAAAATGATAAGTAACATCTGTGCCTTGGTGGGTACAGAAACATTAAATCAGTGAGTGTTCTAAATACTGCATATTTGTGCAACTTCACTTCCTGCTAAAATTACATTGATTCACCATCTGGAAGGAACATCATTTAGAACTATATGAGCATTTAAGTACCCACTTTGGATTAAATTTGTGGTTGTTGTAAATACCCCTGATTTAGCTTTGATTTGTCCTTTATTAAGCTTGCCAAATATGTAATAGTTAAATCAGAAGTAGTTTTGCTGTTTGAACTTAAAAAATGTAATAGGCAGATGGATACAAAAAACCAAGCCAAAAAATTGCTTTCTTTTTACAATCTGCATATTTATGACATAGTTTTAATATTGTCTCCATTTACTACATTTTACTTTTCACCTCCTTCTGAAAGACTGCATAAAACACAACTACTCCATATTCTAAAAAGCCATTTTAGGGATTTTTCAGGTATGCAAACTGTATGGATTTGGTTCAAAATCAATATTAGCAAATCAGCAGTGGAACAATAGGTTTCAGAATTAGCTCTTAGGCTGTATATTTACAGAAGAGAAAAGATAAGGGCAAAAAAAAAATCTGCAACTCACGGTGATATATCTGTGTGCCTCTGCTGAATAGAAAAGACAACTGCAGATGAAAGATATGGAACCTAAGCCACGCACTGTCAAACTATGAACCTCATTTTTTCCTAATTGGTGTGTTTAAAGCTTTTAGTAGTGTTCCTGCAGTGCACCTCGGTGAGGTATGCAGTTTGACAGCTACTGCAGAGACAATGACCACAGAGGTTGACCTCTCATAAAAAGGACAAGGGGAAACTACATATTTGACAACAAACCTTACAGTGTTTGAAGCAGGATTTTTGAGTACCCATGAAGATTTTTATAAAAAGCATTTACTTAAAAATACTTGAATTAGCTTTCCTTTGCAGTTTACAACCCCAAGAAAGAAAAGTAGTATCAGAAAAAAAATGCTTAAGGGGTTATCCCATTAGATTTGTTCTACACACTATACATCTTTTAAAAAATATTATTTTAGTAAGTTCCAGACATAGTGAATGCCTGTAAAAACACATCTGGTACTGCACAATGCCTATTCCTCCCTACAGCCACCCTTTTAAAGCTGCCGAGAGGTTTAGCTGCTGCTGACTATCTCTGAAATGACATAAGAAATAAGAATTCCTGTGCTAAGTCAAATCTGTAGCCCCTTCCAGCACAGTACAGTACAGTATCCTATCTCTGGCAGAGACCAGAACCGGATGCTTCAGTAAAATGGATGTGGTTCTCTGAACAGGTACAATCTGGATGATTTTAGATAAGCTTTAAATTAGAAAACCTTATTTTCTGCAATATTTTAGGAGAATGAGGTCAGTTTTGAAAACAACAAACTGTCTTCTATTGATCTATGGAGTCTGTTACCAGATTTGCAAGAAGTTCAAGAACTGAGTAAAAATTCCAGCAGCTCTCATAACAGGGGGTAAATGAATTATTGAATTGTATCCCAATCTAATTCTAGCTTTTTGCAAGCAATATAATAATACACATTTGTGAGTTCATGAACAGACTTCAGCTGGTACTTTTTCTCCTCTGTAAGGACTACAGGTTGGTCTTTTTATAGGTCAGAACAAGCTTACATTATGGTTCCTCTATGGATGCCAAAATGTAAAGTAAGTATTAGAATATGCATGTATAAGGCCAACAAGATAACAACATGGGAAATGGCAGGAATCAGAAATTTTATATATATATATATATATTTAATAAGACAGGTATTACTGTAACAGAATTGCTGACCAACGGAGAAATTACTGGAACAAGTCTATGACAAATATCAATAAGGGTGTAAAGTCAGCAAAATTGGGGCCAACAGGGGAAAGATTAAACTAGAGGCAAGCTTTCTGTTTGGAAGGGGGTGACAATGGTACTTCTTCTGGTGGAAGGAATTTAAAGGAGAAGTTACCAAGTTGGTTGATGCTATTTTTGACTAGTATTTAAAGCAGACTTTCCTGTGATATTAATTTACTGGAGTCTTAGCCGGCCTATAAAACCAACTGGATTAGGAGAGGAAAACAACTGAAAAACAGTAACTGTACTTTAAAACTCTAAAAAGGACCATAGTTTCACAAATTCTTCAAAGGATGGGATTTTATTAATGGTGTCCCAACACTACTGGCATAAAAGGCAACAGTTTTTCTATTTGAATTTTCCTTTTAAACCAGTGACAATCTCATACAATGTCTGTTGTGCTCTGGAGTTCCACATTGAAGAAAAAATAACTTTACTTAGTGATGTGGTAAATATGTTCCTTACTAAGTCTGAGAACATTTTAATCATGCAGAAGTGGTGCCAGGTATAAGCAGGACCAGAAAACGAAACAGGTTTTCACTTCCTATGTTTTCAGTCATTTGGAAAAGATCAGAACGGTCAAAGATTTTGCAAGAAAAGAAAACCAAACAACATTTTCCCTTAAACCATTTCTTTTGGGTCAAGATGATCTGCAAACCGGTACTACTACCATCACTAGCAAAAAAGGACAGAAGATGAAGAGAACAGAGGATTCACAGCTTGCTGCTTGTGCTGGGAAATCACATCTCATATGCCTGTAGCATCTCAGGACCTACACTGGGAAGGAACTGTAGCCCCTAGGAGTATCATCTAACCTGCCCATCAAACAACAGCAACAACTTGAACCAAGTACACATCTTCTATGAGTACTCCCATACACGCTGCAGAGGTTATATTAATAAGGGAAATGTGTGTTGGTGCTTGCACAGGATGGTGAAAGCATCCTGTAATTTAAAGGAGTCTGCTTCTGTAAATTAGATTTTCTTGCAAACTTGTCTGTTCCTTTTAACATTGACACTATGATGTTCAGCTGGGTTTAAAAGCCACACAAAGGATTTGTAAGGGTTTAATGAGCAGACACCTCTCCAGCTGAGACTGACTAGCTGGCAATCCCTGTGACAAAAACTCTGCAGCCCAAACAGGGGGATTTGAATGACAGGCCAGGGAAGTTTGAGGAAGTCTTTTAGCAGTAGACTGATAATGAGCTGATCTGGGAGCAAACACAGAAGCCTCAAGAAAGCAAGGGTAAGGAAAGGAAGCTTACTGGGAAACTCTTACAGAGCTGCCAGAATTTCTAAGGCTTACGCTGCCTGGCAGCAGACAACTGGACTGAAGAGTTTCTGTATGGACTGGAGACCAGAGGGAGCAAGGGCAGCGAGAGCCAGGGTTCTCTGTAACAGCTCGTTGAAGACAAACTACTGAGATGAAAAGACAGATATGGGCCACAACTCAAACCTCACCAGTAGGGTTGAAGAAGACAAGGCCCACGGCCTTTTCTCAGCTGCTATCAGTTACTTACATATCCACAGCTGGGAAATATCTGAGAAGGGCATTAACCTCTCACCCTGAAACAAAATGTTTACCATAATAACAGACATGAGTGTGATCAGAGAAGTCTGAAAAAGAGTACCGAAATAACTGAATTGTTAGCTTTGCATGAAATTATCAATAACAAAACTCTTTCTAGAGTTCAGAAACATTAGGAAAATTGTTATGTTAAGTGTTCCCTCCAAGTAAAACATGCTTTTTGCGCCCTAATGCTTTACTTGATGAATTCTGATTTAACATGCCCTTGCATGTTCACTGAGGCCTGAGAAAACTGCATCATACCCTGAACACTTTCTCAGAGAGAGACAGCAGACAGTGCTCATAGATTATCACAGAAAAGAGACGAAACGGGCAAAACGTACTGGCAGCTGATGACAGGTGCTCTTCCCAATGAAAAAAATGCAAAGATCAGCTGGACCCTAACCAGAGGACTCCAGCAGCCCCTGCAGCAGTCAAGTGTCACTCACTGGGAATGCACCTATTTGTGCAGTATATACTACGCTGCATGCATGCGGCAATGGAAAATGCTGTAAAATTGGCATAATCTTTTGAGGAGAAGAGGTTTTTCACTCTGAAAGATACCTGCTTGGAAAAATATCATTCATTATTTACAATTTTCTGGCCTGCGTTAGAGTAATCTGGCTCAAACTCATATCAGGTTAAAATCTCCTGGAACAATGCATATTATATAAAGTACTGGAAATACAGTAAACAATCCCACACACTAACCAACAATGTGCAACCAAATTATTGTAGATCAAATCAACAATCTCTACTGAGTAATAGAACTTGGAAATACTCTAAAGAGTAAGACAACAGAACTACATTTTCTCCACATTTCAGTCTTAAAATCTAAATTAAAACAACAGCTTCAATCAGCTGTACAACACCAAGCTGTATATGTTAGGATAACTTTCCTAATTTAGCAAAGTACTTTCAAACCTCCAAACAATATACTATTTTTCAATTTATGTCTCCTGTACTTCTAATTATTGCCATTGCTCTTTTCTTGTTAATGTAGTTTAAAAACTTCAAATTGCTACACTACTAGAATTTTCTGGATCCTGAGCAATCCCTATCATCTCCTTATATTTTTATTCCTAACAGAATCCTCAAGCTCTAGATATAACTAAGTATCATTAGCAACTACATACTTTCAAGCAATAGGATTCCTCCCTTGCTATGCAAATATTTTCTTACAATGCTAATACTGAGAGAGTTCAAGATTAGAGAGACAGGCCATGAGGTTGTAAAGGTGAACAACTGTTACTATCATATCAATACATTGGATCCCTTTAAAAATGTTCATATTTCTGTTCACCTTTTCACACAAGCATAAACCACAAAAGGTCCAATCTGTTTTCCATCTTTCCATTGAAAACCTGCAATTTTTTTGATTGAACTTCAGGGGTCCATCCTTTGACATCAGATATGTAAAGAATAACAACATTTTATGTAGGAAAGTTTTTTAAAAGTCACTTAGGGTATCACGTTTCCCAGCAGGAGAAAAAAAAATAATTAGTGAATCACTTGGCTTAATGCTGTAGAGATTATATACTAGAATTTAATTTCAGATTTTTTTACACTTTTTTTTCAATTTACATGAAAGAGTCTGTTCTTCCTCTAGCTGTGCATGACACGTGCTGATAAATATGATAAAACTTTCTGTTTTCACGTAGTTTTGCTGAAGGATTTCATTTATGTCAGCAAAATATTAATTGGTAGTATCCCATGGTATTCATTTCCTACCTGCACCACTGATTAAGAAAATTACATGACTCCAAAAAGAGACTAAAAGTTTCAGTGATAAAGATTTTCTTTCCATTTCAGTTCAACTGACAAGCATATGAATACAACATAGATCTTACTCCACAGATAGTTTCATGGATATTTGTATTGCAAATCTGTCCTTATTCCATATGGGATATGAGCATGATGGAGAAGAAACTGCATTTATCAGGCTTTTTTTCAGGCAGTGTGTCTATGAATCTCCACTTGTTACAGTGATACAAATGTCATTATTAATGTCAAGTGGCTAAAAAAGTCTCAAGGGATAAAACAGAGATAATACTCAAGCAAACCGTCTGTTCATATTATACAGGCAAATACCTGCTTACAGATGCCATGTGAATACATAGCACGGGAGGACTACATTAGTAATGCAGTAAGTTATTTATAACTACTCCTTAAGAAGCTAAAAACAATGGCAACCACATTACTAGTATTTATAGCAAGTATTCATGTTGTCAGATGGATTTTGAATAATTTCCCAGACTGGGACACGGCATTGTAGATCTTGGCCCAGATTCCTGGAGTGATAAACCAGGAGATGTGTAGAGCAGTTAAATATATTCACAGTTCCTGCATCCAAACCTGGTTCTCAATGAGACTAACTGACCCAGTTAGCACAACCAGTGAGGGATGAGGGAATTAAACTTTTTGGGTACCTCTTCATCATTACAGAAGGCCTAGTCTCCAAATCAGGTCTGGCTTCCCCTCTGCCATGCTACTTCATTCCAGCAAGAACTTTTTGTACAGCTAAGAAAACACAAGTAGTAACAGCAAGCAAAACTGTTCTGTGACACCTACTTTCCCGATTTTGATTAAAATAAATTCAAATATGTTTCTACCATTTGTGCAAGATAAAACGTTCAGTCATAATTTTCAAGTTCTTCACTTGAAAGTACGGAACCCATCACTCCCCCAGGGAGGGACAACAGCTGCCAGCAGCCGATACCGCTAGCTTTAAGTATTTTCAGGCTTTCTTTATACAACGCTGCAGATTACAACCGTGAAAGCAGATTAACTTGATTATTTCAGAAATATCAGATGTTACATTTCTGTATGTGGAATGAGTTTGAGAGACACTGATAGCAACCAACAGTCAATGATACACAGTCATTTAAATTTAAACTTAATGACCGGCATCCCCATGCACAGTGATAACTGAATCCAAAGCATTTTATATGTGTTGTTAAAAAGGAATTATGTGTGGATTCAAACAATATAATGTTCTATTGCCTTGTGCACTTTTACTTCCAAAATGTTTTAATGACAATTTCCACAATGATAAGCTACCATTTCTTGACACATTACAACAGTTCAGTAAATATTTCAAAATATAAAGGTTCGATATTTTACACTTTCACAGTGCCATTATGACAAATATGTTCTAGAGTTCACCAGATACTTGGTATATCTTACTCTTCCTAAAAGGTTTATGGAACAAGATCCCATGTAGTAAAGGAGATCGTGTAAGACCAACACAGAAATGTCCCCAGAGCTATGGAAAGAAACACAGACGTGTTTTTTCCATGCTGTCAGCATCTATGTATGCATGACAGAAGTATATGATTCACCTTTACAGACAGGCACGCTACAAGAGAATACCTCTTTGAATACCTAAATGTAGTTTCAGCTCAGTACATAGTACATGTTTTCATATGGAGGACATCTACTATTAGTCAAAAATAGCCTGATTTATCTAGCATTAAATTATAATAAACTAAAACAGGAAAAATATTTTTATAGTTGCAGTGTGTTTAGAAAGCCAGATGACATAAAAAGGGTCATAATTATGTAGTCTGTTTTACTGCATTTTCAGTAGACCCAGCTAGACTGTCACAGCATTTTTGTGTCAAATGCTGACCCTTTTACTCTTTTGGTAAAGTTGCTTAAAAAAGCTTTGCTGAATGTTTTTTACAAATCCTGTATCTGGATTCCAATCCTAATGCCAGTCATTCCCCACAGAATTTGGACAGTCAGGTTCAGATCCCTCTGTGAGCCTTCAACTATGATAATTTGCAATTGGAGAACCAACAGTATCCTGTATTAAAACCTACACCCAGGTTGACACCCAGCTAGGTCAAGGAGGAGACAAAAGTGGAAAAGGGGGATGAAGAAAAATGCTGGATTTATTTTACTATTTTTTTTAAAAAAACTTGCTGTTCAAATCATGCTGGTTGGCCATTTTAGTATTGCATTGACAAAAATTCTGATTTTCTGTCCTCTCATCTTGGTTTTATATATAGAAAAGTAAATTTAAATTTAAAACTAAATTAGGCAAAAGTAAGGTTTATTATTGGGCATGCCTATGGTGTTAGCTCAGGTTCAAGCTTGAATGTGAATTCAATGATCAGGATTATCCAGTATTTTTAGACACAGATTCATGCTCTGTCTCAAATATGGACCAGATCAATTAACTAAGCAGGCAGTGAAATCTGGCAGAGAAAAAGAGTGAAATGTTAACTCAAATTCTCTGTATATTTTCCTTTTTAGAAACCAAAGGTCCAGACCTAGCTTTACGCTGTCTCCAGAAACACCCTCTTTTCCAGCAGATTATCCAACCAGGAATGATTCTCATTTATATTGTGTTGCTTTAATGTCCATGCTTGTTTCAGTTTATCTCATGAGCCCTCAGCAGAAATATCATGGAAACTACCACTTCCTCACCCATAGCTCTCCTGTCCAACCTGAAGCCCTAAGAACTCACAGCTCACCTGAATGCATCTCTTTTTCTTGGCCCATCGTCTTGTGGATGTTAACTCTCCATACATACACATTTTCTAAATCCATTACTCTCCTTACATAAATTCTGAATTTCGTCGCTTAATCATCCCCCCAAAAGTTTGTAACTTGACTGTTTCATTATCATTCAGCTTACCTCTCTTCCATGAATGCCTTCTGGTCCTGGTTCTCCTTTATCTCCTTTTTCACCCTAAAAAGAATGAATATTTATTTTATTATATATACGAGACAAATACTAACCCATGACACTTTTTTAACAGGAAAAATATTTTAAGATTTGGGTCTGTTCTATCTGAAGTGTTACATATACATTGCTGGCTGCAGAAGCGAAACTATTTCTTACACTCCAACAGAAATTGTTTCCAAATAAATGCCTCTGAAAAATGTCTAGTGCTCTGAGAGCTGAAGCTCTCTGTACTTCACAGTGCCACTCAACTTCCATAAAGGCTCAACACAGAAAAATATTCTTGGTTCTCACAGTGCTCTGAGAACATGGTGGTGAAACAGAAGTTTACACTGGGGAACAGTTTTCCTTTTGAAAATCTTAATATTGACGTTAAATTAATTGGTTTTATTCTGAGACTTTTTTAATAAACAATTCTTGTTTTAAATATCTGATAACAGAACTGCCCTCAGTATTATAATTTGTCTTTGACTCATACTGGTATATGGGTCACTGACTGCATTTGAAAAATGGAAACAATTTTTGTTCTCAAAATTTTCTCACAACTATGAATGTGAACAACATTTTGAATCAAAAAGAAAAAAAAAAGGGAAGGATCCTTCAGAATCAACTGCACAGGCTGGTTTCTGTGTTTGCTCATGAAACACTGACTACAAAACACAATATCCTTTGTAGGATACATAAAAGGATTCAGTTCTGTATTATCTCTAACTCCATTTCATCACATATTTCATCAAAGTGAACAAAATGCACCTGCTTAAGAAGTATAATTTAAGGGACAATATCTTGCAGAACCAACAAGTCTAAACAGCTCTATAATTGCAACTCTGTCACCAGACTGACCTTTGTCACATCATAAAAGTAACATAATTCTGATAAAAGCATGAGGACTGACTTTACTAGTCCAAGCTCTTCCTATCAGCCAAAGAAAACAAACAGCCCTGCACTGAATTTCCATTATCTCCAGGCACTATGTTTGTCTGAGCAGAACCTATTCATTATGTCAGCAAGATCTTCATAATTCTGTTAGGTAAATGGTATTGAACTGAGGTCATTCAGCTAACTCCATTTGTGACACAGCCCTGATTCAGAGCTATTCCTCCAGTGGCAATGACAGGGAGCATTTTGTCTAATAATCAGTTTTGTAAAATGAGTTTGTATGAGCTTTCCCAAGCAACTGAAGCCTACTAAAAAATTAGCAACAGCAAACTGTGAATTTAATAATCCCATGCACAAGATGGCTTTGCTAGTTCATTGTTTCCATTTTAATACATCTTGTTGATAACAAACCTAGTGCTATACGTTAGCCTGAATCACACTGTTAAGGTTTTTCCTCAACTATTGCCTTTCTTGTTTGTCAAAAAAAAAAAAAAAAAAATTAAACCAGATAAATCGATGTATTTATTGCAAAAGTTTAAATGACACCAAACAGTTTATAGGAATTAAACACTGGTGATTTTAGTATGTTTAAACTATAAAGTCCTCTTTGTTTTATGGATTAAGGCATTGGCTGCGATAGTAATTTTATTTCACTGTTAGTTTAAAAAAATAGCAATTCAAGTCCCAAACTTACTATTCTTTTTTAAAGAATATTTTAAAGAATATCTTAAATTTTTAGAAGAAACTGTGAAAATGACATTTTACTTTTCATCACTGTGACATGCTGGACGTGTGATACTGCTTTCAGGTTGTTTCAATTAGTATCAGTTACACTGCTACAACCTTGCAACAGCTAAAAAGGTATAGTCATATATTTGACATAGTATCTCCTTATTTGAATACATTTCTAGAAGATCTAAAAATCTTTCCAATTTATGGAGCTGTTTTTTCTTCTATGATTTGTTTATCTGCTTTCATACTTCAGGAGAAAATGATACAAGTATGTAAAGATTTGCTTCAGAAGTAGCAGCATCCTGTAAATTCCTTGATTTATAGGTGGAAACCCAAAGTAAAAGTATCTTGTCATGATTTGTTATGCAACATCTACATTTACATAAAAACCTAAACAGAGAGCCTCAGCCGAAAGACGACCTTCCCCTCACCCCCGCTTATCATTTGCCATGATGTTAGATGAGCAGCATGTGGTGGAGACCATGCTTTTTTCTTCTACAGCAGGCAGACAGGGACTCTAATATGCCTGTGGGCAGTTCTAGACACATACAAGTATGGTTGGTGAATGCAGGGAAGGAGGAAAAGCTCCCATCCTTATGATTTACTAGATATTTGGATTTAAGATGTTTGTCAGCTCTTAGACAAAACGATAAAAACAAACGCCTGTTAATGAGCCTTGGACCTCTGCAGGGTCCCAAGAGCCATGGGCTTTCTGCCAGGTATGTGATTTTACTATGAACCTATTCTGATTTTTTAATGGAGTAAATAATTTGTCCTCACCAAGCCTGTCATACAGAATGTCCATGTCCTCTGTGAAGCCAGAATTCAAGACAGAGGTCCAAGTTTTACAATTTATTCACATGAGAACCGAGCCAAGTCACATTCATTTCTGCCTTTATGGAGTGCACTATACTGCATAATTAACAGCTTCAAATCTAGCCAATTTGCAGAATCACTGAAGCCACTCTGCAGTATAGAGGAGGCTGTTAATAATCAGCATTGTGGCTTACCTCACAGATTAACAAAAACGAGAGAAAAATGTGTCATGCCATTTTATGTTCCTGCCTGCTTTAGTATCTTCAGATGAGACAATTAAAGACTATTTATTGTGAAAACAAGATGACAAAACTCTGGAAGTGCCATGCCTTGTTTATTAGTTAACTAAAACTAATCCAACAGTGAATTATTTGTGTTTCTTTGGGTGCATTCTGCTTTCAATTACCCCAATGGAACAAGCTGATGGGGTTGCGCCAGTATAACCACTGGGAGGGATTCAGTCTGTTGTGTGAGATAGCAGATACGCTGAATTCAGTGGTAACATTCTTTAGAGCCATGTGTTCATGCATGGCCTCTGCAAGATGAGAGTACCAGCCTTCAACTCACGTGCCCACTTAAGGCTGCCTTATTTTCCTTGCATACTATTTCCTCCTAATTAAAAAGGCAAAGCAATGTATGTGGAAATAAAATACATTCATACCTAAAAAAATTGCTAAAAAAGGTAAAGTTGGGGGTTTTTTGCTTTTTTTTTTTTTTTTTTTTTTTTTTCCCCCCAGTGCTTGCCTGTTAATGATACTAATCAGGAATTCCTGATATTCTTTGTTCCAAGCATTTTAAAGTACCGTTGTTAACAACAGCTGAAATACTCTCCAAAGTACACAAGCTATACAGTATCACTAAGTCAGTGCAGATACCTTGTAACTTTTAACCTCTGAAATTCCGTGATTTTACCCTACATATCTTTAAGATAGTTATGGCTTGTTGTTTTTTTAAAATACTTTTCTATATTTTGCTACAGCTCTGTCTCAGCAGAATGCTCTATGTGAATTTTATTTTCTTGTGACCAGCTTCTTTTAAACTGAACCTAGCTCATAGTAATGCTTATTGATTTTTCCTAAATAAGTTATGAATTTAAAAAAATCAGCATCTTTGGTTCAAAAAAAACCCCTATGGCTTTTTCTGGTTTTGCTGATAGATGTCTGGAGAGGTGCGGGTATGAAGGACTCCATCCCCATAACGTTCTTACTGACTGACCTGTAACCCTTCTGCAGAATGTGGGATAGTATACTTCAGGAAAGCAGCAATACTCAGGGGTGAAGCACCCTCAGGACTGCTGAGACACTATACCATTTGAACAAGTGGAAATCAAGGCAGAAAAATGGTCTTGTCTCAGTTCAGACTGAGAGGAACTATACAAGGAAACAGAAGAGTGACACAAGAAGCTTATTTCCAAGGAAGATGTAACCCTGTATCACATAAGACTATTACCTAAGAAAGGTCAAAAAGGGACAGCATAAACCATTGCAGAAATACAGAAATACACTTCTATTTCTAGTAAACTAAAATCAACAGTGATGACCTGGAAGGTTGTCACAGTGAAGCCTGTGTCTTTCCAAACCCACCACTCAGACACAGCAACAATTCAGGAATTCAGAGAGCTCAGTAGATACACTTATCAAGAAACTGTGACCAAAACCCTTCTGATTCCAAACTGTGTCATCGCCATCCTGTGAAAGAGCCCCAAACAGGCGTCATGCCTGACCAAGCTGGATAACACGTCAGGAGAAAGATCTTTCCTTCCTGCTTCACTTACATAGACTGAGCAATCCTGAAGATGTTCATACTGGCTAACTACCGCTTAGTGCCACACATCACGTTTCTAAGAGAGCTCTAAGCATTTGTAAGCCAGAGAGGCTATATAAAGACAAACTACCACTGCAGCTGATTCCAAAATCTTAGGCACAGAACAATCTGAAGCCAGGCCAGCTCATGGCTCCAAAACTGCACTGATGAATTGCCTCTTCCTGTCAGCGGGAATAAGCCAGTCATCAACTTTTATTCTTCGTAGGAAAACCTTAAAATGCAAAAAGGTCTCAATCAATCAGAACAGCAATTAAAAACATCAAGTCCAATGAATGTTACAGCGTAGTGCTCTCCAAATGGAGAAATCAAATGCACAAATAACAAGTAAAGAATAATCCCTGTAGCACTACTGCAGAAGAGGATCTGGGGATTATCATGGATCACATGGTGGGCAGGACTCTTTAACACAAAGCTATTTTTAAAAGGCCAGACTCCATTCTGGGATGAGCCAAATGCAAACTGAAAAAAGCAATCATTCTGGTTTATTTGCCACTGATGAGAATAGTGAAGACCAGCATCTAGGTCAGGGCATCATATTTTTCATGGAACTTTGTCAACTTTTCAGTACCTGCTCTTCTCCAAACCAGAACGATAGAAAGTTTGAGAAAAAAAAAAAAAAAAAAAAGTTAGGAAGAAAGAGTGAACATCGGACATGCTGATGAATCTCAATATGTGAAAGAATGCTATATACAGGACAATAAATTTTCCATAGTAATAATATAAATAACAGGTTTAATTTGTAGCCAGAAATATTTGGGGGTGGGTGGGTGTGAAATTGGGGTTAAAAAGGCAGAGAAGTACTGTAATGATCTATCTAAGAATAGAGTCAAATTGCCTTAACTGTATATTTTGCTTGAGAATGCTCGAGAAAGACTTGATGATACTTCATTGTATGTGTGCCTCTATGTGGGAGAGGCTGATATAACCTTGTACACTCTTCCAGGATAACATTTCCTCTAGACTGCTCCATGGTTCTGCTCCGATTGCTCTCTCTTGGAAAATGTGACAAAGTCAAATGTTAAAATATCTTTTCTTAGGATAATGTCCTTGTTGAGAAATGATTACAGTGTTTGCAGGAGTCACATGTCTTAAGGAGTCAAAATTCTCTCATTTAATAAATAAATTCTCTTTTTTCATGAAGGCATTGAAAGACAGACAAATATTGACTCAAATGCTAGCAATATACAGGATAACAATATGGCTGAGCTGTTTGCACTGTCACCATGCCATCACCACCAAGCGTGGTGATTCAGTAGTAGATTCAGTTCAGAGGCAGAGAACAGCAAAATAAAAATCAAACCAAATAGCACAGGAAACAGGAGCGGACAGATAAACACATTCTGAAGAGTTAGCAACCTCTTTAGATGGAAGGACTGTATCCACATTTGATCAAGACATGTAGTTTAGGCACGCTTTTACATTCTTCGTGAAAGCCAAACTCTTACATTGCAACATCCACAAACACCGATTTCTGGCAGGCAATAAGGTGTCATCAGTTATTGCCTTACTGAAGTCTTTTCTTACATAGCCTACAGAACTACGATATACATGAGAACTAAGCCCTCAGAAAACTCAAATTCTCTTCTTTCTCATCTAGAAAATGCCACAGTAAGGCTACTAACAACGCCTTATTGAAAACACAAGTGAACAATCGTTTGATCTCTTACTGCGTTCCTTAAAGATCTCTAAATCTCATTTTGGTCCTTATCTTCAATGTAACCCTATCTTAGAGAAATCTAAGAGACTGCCTAATACTCCCTGATGCCAACCAGAGCTAGTAGTTCAGATCATTAATGAAATACTAAAAGGCTTTAAATAATATTGTGATAAGTAGAAAAAGAAATCTGTGTAGAACAGTACATAACATACATTTTCATCCAACGCTTGTTAGGGTAAAAAAGATAAAGATGTGACTTTGTCCTTTTGAGCAATGCTAGCCAGCACAGCAAGTAAAAATACTGAGATTTTTGATAACTCCTGCTTGCTATAATTTATGCAAGACTAACCACAATCTAACATTTCGCTTTGTTATTGAATAATAAATGCTCCAAACAAATGTACTCAGGCTTAAGATGCTCACAGTAGCTTTGCTTTTTGCCACATGAAATTTCGATGTAGTTTGCAAACTTTGCTCTGTATGCTATCCTGCCATGGCTCATCCTGCCATCACTATTCCTCTTTTTTTTTTTTTTGCCTTCAAACCTTTCAATGTCAAGGAGAAAAACCAAACAAAATCAACTTCCAAAACTCCACTCTCTTGGGTAAATATTTTGATATATTCCCAGACTTAACTTGAAAGAAAAATTCTTAACCCAAGATTAAAGTTTTATTCATAAAAATAATGCAACCTAAAGCACGAGCTATCTGAAAGCAGAGTTTCAGTCTCCTAGATAATATGTATTCTTAACATCCACTCAAATATATTAATGCTCTCTTCAGAGACAGTATGACCAGTCAGGTAAAATGTGTTTATAAGAAATGTCACTAAGCTTTTCCATGGTGGTCTTCATTTGCAAATGCTACTAGGTATTTATATGCAGAGGTCTTAGTGGATGTAAATACTTTCTAAAATAACCCATAAGTTCCCCTCAAAAATCAATATGATGTTTACTTCAAGAACTGCATCTACAAAAATAAAACATAGAATATATTTTAAAGACTTTAAAAAATCCACCATGAATAGTAAAGGAGATTCTGTACTCACTCCATCTGGCTGAGTACTACGATACATTCTATACATGGAATATCATTTCAGTTTAAAAATTGGTATATTGCACATCATTTTTCTGCTATACCTTTCCTCATAATCCAAAAGCAAAAGGCTTTCCAAACTATAAAGACTCATGAAATCAGTCAGACAACTCATACATTCAACTTTCCATGAAGAGGCTATACAGGGTACATTCATGGTCCAGTTTTCCTCTCCTTCTGCAGCGTCTCTGGCTAATCTCATCTGAAAATATAAAATCAACAATCATTTCTATGAGTCATCATTTATGCTTCTACTCCAGGCTTGCCTCCTGTCCAAGTGAACATCTTAACTTTCCAGTACCTTCTTGCTGATATCTAACCATTTGAATTAGTTTTAAATGTTTCTTTCAACATGCTTTCCTTGAGAAAGCTTCCTCTTTTGTCACTGAAAAAACCACTGATTCTGTTGGTCACCGAGAACTGGAATAACATTGAAGTGAGCCTCTCAGATAGATACAAACCACATCTAGAGAACAGAGAACCTTACTTTTCCAGCTATCGACAGAGCTACTACTTTCATCCATTGATCAGGCTATTTTCACAAATGTTCCCTCATCCTGCTCTCACCCACCCATTAGGAATGTCATCGCTAAAACTCTGCCCATCAGTTATCTTCTCCTTTGCTGGTTCTCATGCATACATACTTAATAGTGGGAAACCTAAGTACTAAACTCAGTGCACAACTCAGCATTGCAAGGCTTACACGGAGTCACACCATTTATCCCAATTCAGTAACCTCTCTCCTTCAGCACAATTCTTATCTGGTGTGATGAGCACAAAATCTACACCATAGGTGAAGCATCATTTTTCATATTATTTATTTTTTAATTAACCAGCCAAGTCTGGTTGTTCTGTAGGTATCCATCTTCTGTCTTAAATCTTATAGTTTCATTATAATGTCTTTGGGATGAGATAAATGGTTTGCTCTGTCTTTGTATTGTGCCTAACAAAAGGGAATCATAATACATGTTTTGACTTGCACAAATACTTGACCTGTTGCAGAATTTTGCTCTTACATCACTCACAAACAAAACTAACAGTTGAATTTGTGTCTAAGTTTCCAGCTCCAAACACCACAAAAATTTTGAATGTAAGTATCTTGAGTATCTAACAACAGATTAAAACCTAAAAAGAAAAAAGTATTAACATTTAATGATCACATTATTTTTCCTTTCTTAAGTAAATACTACAAATGGATTTGACTTTCAGCTACAATTGTTTAAAATTCTATCTGCCTTTTAGTGGGGAGATTTCTGTTTATACTGGCTTACTGTTAGCGTTGAATGAAGATTTTTCCGTAGGAGGAATAAACTAGTTTCTTTTCAAGGCTAGTCTCCTAAGGCAACCTAAAACCAATCTGTTCTTGTCAGCAGTTGACAAATAGTATTACTTTCACAGAGCATAGTATTTTTTAGACACCCATGCTTTCATGGTTTTGGCAGGCTATTGCTATTGTTATTTAGACTCTAAAAGATGTTCTGCAGATGGTTAAAGTAACGTCAAGCGTTTGTGCGAGCTGATGGACTGCTCTGTCTTTTCTGCAAAGGCTGCACCTCTAGCTCTATTTCTATCACACAGAAACTGAAATAATGGCATTTTCTGTAACTGTGACTACTAACTGTGTTCATCAGGCCCATACAGATAGCAGTACTGGTTTCCTCTGTTCTCTTAGACTACAGTAAGTAGTTTATTAAGGTCACAGAAATGTATACTTTAGACCAGGAAACTGGGGTTTCAGTAAAGCTCTCATGGACCCTGGTACAATCTGAAGGTGTGATGTATTTAGTTTTCTGATGGATATTTACCTGAAGAGGAGGCTTGATCTGTGTTCAGAATAAGCACACCTTGCTCAGACTTCACTAAGCCCAGTTCAAAACACAGCTAGAAAGGCAGGAAATGGCTGCCTTATGCATAAAACTTAGTACTTATGGATTTTTAATACAAGAAGTTTTCTCTCTTTTCAAGACTATCAAAATCCATAGCTCCCACTTCCTTGGCAACTGTCCATACAACCAGCCCATAGGGTACTGTGCATGAAAAAAGTTCTCATTTCTGTTCCAGCTGGACCACTGTGCAGTGAAGTCTGAAAAATCAATGGGTCTAAAATAAATCGATGAAAGAATGTTCTGCAGCCTACTGAAGGGAAGGAAGCATCTTAGAAAGGGCATCCCAGGATATTTGAGCTGTACCTACTGGCTGGCTATTGACAACAGAAGCAAGTTTAAGTTAACACTGGCCTTCAACACATAAGTACATAAAACTCATCAAAGGGTATAGGGCAAAACTTCTTTCTTTATCTGTCCACAATATATATTGGCCTCACCATATGAGGAAGATCAATGAAATGCTCCCTGTAGACATCTAAGACAACTCAGTCTCCATTTACTGTCACAGAAACTCTGAACTTATGTTTTAAATTAGCTGTTCTAAGCTAGCTTCTTTGGTTTCTTAAAACAAAATTTAAGAACACACAAACATGGCCAGTGAGTGTACTGTACAAAGTAGCAGCATAAAGCTGCTGATTGGGTTAATTACGTTACATGTATACTTCTGTGCAATTTACCATCCTTTAACTTTTGTGCAGATCTTTGATAACAGTCTTAATATCCTTGACCTGTGTGCCTGCTACGTCAGGTCTTCTTCAAAGTAAGTATTTTCTCTATGTATGTCTACATTAGCAAACAGTATGGCACAACAGAAGAGTACCTATGGAGCAAAAGATGCAGAGTACTAGATGTTCACACTGTATGTATTTTGTTAGAGCTATTCCAAACCTACCTTGGAGCAGCTTTAGTCATTTTTCATGAACTCAAGAGCCATTAGCAATTGCAGCACCTTAGGCTTGTTCCTGGGTTACATCTTTCAGTTTAGCTCCATTCAAAAGGAATCATACTGTTCTTCTCCAGCCCCAAAAGTCATCTATATAGGACTGCAGCACCTTCTGATCATTAAAATATGCCTATTCTTCTGGAATACCTTGGTTGCTGAAGAAAAGCCAGACAGCACTCTGGAGAAACAGAATCTGCTGGGATATAACCCAGTAAACAGAGGGGGGTTTGGTCAAGACAATTCCCTGATTTATTTACTTTACTAAGCATCACACACAGTTGCAATAGCAGCACACAGGGACACTAGGGAAGAAGCAGCTGGAAAGGAGGAGATAGGGAGGAAGAGTGTTTTTATCATGGACAGTATTACCTTAATAAATATCAACTACTGCTAAGGGGGGGGGAAAGTGCTTTGGAGACTTAAACACACTTAAACATATATGTTGCTGACTTTTCTGTAGTAACACCCACATCTATCTTTGCAGGCTGTGACAAGCTTCCCCCGCTCGCCCCCACCCTCCCCCTGCCCCCAAGTTTTATTCTGTCATCTCCTGTTCTACAGTGACCAATGTGAGTAGCCATTTTGTTACTTCTTTCATCACTCTCTGTTCATGAATTCTGATCCTTATCCTAATTGCAAACAACTCTCTAATCAGATATTCACTCACTCAAAATTGCAAGAGCCCATTTAGAGAGCCCATTGACTTAAACACATGTATTTCATCTGCAAATTTACTTCTTAGCATTCATGTCTATATTAGAAATATCACATAAAAGAATTTTTAAAAAGCTCGCACAATATGAGGCTAAACTATAAAAACTCCAAGGCTGCATAAGCATATATGCAATTTATGCTAAATGTTTTCTGATACTGCAGGATCAATACTGTTCTATTAGATTACCCTATTGTCTCTTCTCATTGGATACCTGTCAGTACTTTTTCATAAAGAATAATTCTGTGCAACAGTGCATACAACACAATCTCACTGACAGTAGCAGCTGCCGTGTACTGATGGTCTCCTTGCTGTGGAGCCCCACCAGCTCAGTCTTACTGAGTAACTTTGCTCAGCAACTCCCAAAACCGCCTCCTGTTTGAAAAAAAGGAGACTCACATGTCAGGACCTTTATTCAGTTCACTGTGTTAAAGTAATACATTGCACCTGCCAGCAAGGCTTCAGTTGTGCTTATTCTCTATTGCTGTAGTGCCTTCTTCCTCGGGAGCCTCAAATTCTTGGGAAAGAAAGCATTTCCTTTAACAACTGCATTGCAGTAAATCAAAAGAATTACCTAAGAAATAATGTAATTTATAAATCTATTAATTGGTATGTAAATAAATATTTTTGTGATTGTAATATGTTATATTTCCTAGAAGGGGATGACTTATTCTAGCACACACTTAAATATTTGTATGTAAACATTCAAGTGTATTAGTGTAAATGTGCACATTCAATTGGAAATCGAGGAAACACACTCACTCAAAGTTAAACCTATCAAGAAGAAATATCCCATCTAGACTACACTGTCAGAAAATACTGAGAATTACAGCCATATGAAACTACTTTAATTTTTAGTCCTGGCTAACTGTAAGACCAGATCAATGATACCACCTGAAGTTACCCAGAACCCATGAGATCAGCAAGGAGCTGAAGTACTCACATTATGGTACACTTCACCTACAATGCTTCTCACAGCTAAAGACAACCCTTAACTCAAAGATATTATGAAGAGGTATTAGTGAAATGTAAACAGCTTCTGGAAAAATAAAATAGGGAAAAAGAATGAACAAATATGTGTATGGGTGGGGTCTCTGCACAACAGGAAAGGTAAGTTATGAGCCAGAAAAAAGAGAAGAGAGAAGGCACAGATAATCAAGAACAAGTAACAAAAAAGAGGAAGCAGACAAAAAAAAAAATCCAGAAACAGTGATAATAAAATAAGTTTGAACAAAAATGACTGGATGTTGAACGTCAGTCAGACCTATTTGAGACTATCTTGCAGGAACACTCGCATGATGGGCTATTTCCAGGCATCTTTCTAATCCAATTGAGGTCACAAGTAGTTTGCAAAGCAAATTAATTCTATTCTGTCATTTCTTACCTTTTGACTCAGCAATCATCTTTTTAAAATTCAGTCTGTTCAGATTAATAAATGGTAAACAAAAAAACCTATCTGTCATAACGAATTATAAGGCCTTTCACCAAAGATCATCTGTGGAGTCAGAAGAGAAAATGTTTTAATTCACAGCAATAACCTTCATCACTTGAGCTAAAAGACTAGCTAGCTGCAGCAGACAATGACCCCTCTCTTCCGGTGAACCAAAAATCACAGGCTGAGCATGGGACATCATCTACTCATCACAGAATACAAATTATTCACTAGCCAAGGAGATGAAAAGCAAGGAAAACAGAAATAATTTATTCTACTATTGATCCTGAAAAGGACTAAGATTTACTACTACCAGACTACATCCAGACCACATAACTTCTGGAAACCAGTGTGGAAGAGCTAGAACACATACAAATCTTGAGTTTATTCCCACTTTAGTATGGATGCACCCCCGGTCTGGCTTCTGAATTACTCTCAGGCTCTTCCATCTCTGAGATACACATACATACGTCACCCATTCTTTTTGTTTTTCCCAATTAGCCTGCTCCAGGTCTGTGCCCATTTCTACCCTCTCTCCTGTATGCAGGTGCACTGACCCAGGGTCCTACACAACCCTCAGAGCTGTTAAATGGAAACTGGGACCTCAACATGTTTACATAGACAGAGGATGACGCTCTGCTCTCTACTGCTGCCAGTGGATATTCCTTTGCTCCTCCAGAATATTTTCTCAGATGCTAAGTATGCAGCTCTCTTCACAGGAAAAAAAAAAAAAAAAGTTGCGTTAATTTAAAATTAATTACTATTTTTCAAAATTACCGTTCAGAAGGTTTACAGCCTTAGCTGTTTCCAAACTAGTACATCTTTTCTAGGCATCCACAGCTGTAATGGTACCCAGTCATCCATCTCTGGATATGCCTTCACAGAAATCTCCAAGGTGGCACGGAAGTAACCATTACTGGAAGCAGGACGGCCAAATGACCTGGCACTCTGCTCATGCCATTAAGCCTTACACCTCAACAGAGTGCCCAGAAATGAAGCTGCAGTGCTTCCGATACCCCAGACAGCTCATTCAGAACAGGCTTGGCTATTTCTGCAGAGCACTGTGCATGCTTTCTTGCCCAGAGCTCCACATCTGGGCCTACCATGCAAGAGGCTTCCTACATTGTGTGAGCAAATGGAATTTGGAGAGCTTTGTGGACCGAAATAAATTGTACTAAATATGTGCACATGGCCATTTTCAGAGCTTAAGATTACACCAAGTCTTGGTGGAAAGAAGTCAGGGTGAAAAAGACAACTTTTAAATGCCAAAAAAATGCATCTGTCAAATGTTGCCAAGCCACTCTCCATCACTTATCAGCAGTCCTGGTTAACAGGGGAGGTCCCAGATGACTGGAGATTGGCAAATGTGATGCCCATCACAAAAAGGGCCGGAAGGAGGATCTGGGGAACTACAGACCTGCCAGCCTGACCTCGGTACCAGGGAAGATTATGGAGCAGGTCATCTTGAGTGTGCTCACCAGGCATGTGCAGGACAATCAGGGGGTCAGGCCCAGCCAGCATGGGTTCATAAAAGGCAGGTTCTGCCTAACGAATCTGATTTCCTTCTATGACCAGGTGACCAACCTAGTGGATGAGGGAAAGGCTGTGGATGTTCTCTACCTGGACTTCAGCAAAGCCTTTGACACTGTCTCCCACAGCATTCTCCTAGAGAAGCTGGCAGTGCTGGGTCCTGCACTTGGGTCACAACAACCCCATGCAATGCTACAGGCTTGGGGAAGACCAGGTTCGATGGAGCTCTGAGCAACCTGATCTAGTTAGCGGTGTCCCTGCTCACTGCAGGGGGGTTGGACTAGATGACCTCTAGGGGTCTCTTCCAACCCAAAACATTCTATGATTCTAAGAGTGGCTGTAAAGCTGCCTGGCAGAAAAAGACCTGGGGGTACTCGTTGATAGCCAGCTGAGTATGAGCCAGCAGTGTGCCCAGGTGGCCCAGAAGGCCAATGGCATCCTGGCTTGTATCAGGAATAGTGGGGCCAGCAGGAGTAGGGAAGTGATCATGCCCCTGTATTCATCACTGGTGAGGCCGTACCTCAAATACTGTGTCCAGTTTTGGGCCCCTCACTACAAGAAAGATGTTGTGTTGCGTGTCCAGAGGAGAGCCACAAAGCTAGTGAGGGGTCTGGAGCACAAGCCTTACGAAGAGCGGCTGAGGGAACTGGGATTGATTAGTCTGGAGAAAAGGAGGCTGAGGGGAGACCTTATCACCCTCTACAACTGCCTGACAGGAGGTTGTAGTGAGGTGGGTGTTGATCTCTTCTCCCATGTAACGGGCGATAGGACAGGGGGAAATGGTGTGAAGTTGCACCAGAGCAGGTTTAGGTTAGACATTAGGAAAAAAATTTTCACTGAAAGTGTTGTCAAGCATTGGAACGGGCTGCCCAGGGAAGTGGTCGAGTCCCCGCCCCTGGAGCTATTTAAAGGACAGGTAGACAAGGTGCTTAGGGACATAGTTTAGTGGTGGGATGGCAGGGTTAGGTTAATGGTTGGACTTGATGATCTTTAAGGTCTTTTCCAACCCAAACGATTCTATGATTATATTTGTAATCCAAGGCAGAAAGACTTTCAGAGTTCACACCAATATTTAGGTATTGGCAAAGTCACTTCTCCACTAATCTTGTTCTCAGTAAGACATGAATTGTTTACACTTAAACCTCAAAGATAACCATTTTTAGGTACATGATTAAATCTGGTGATGATACCAAATTATAGAGGATAAAACAGATGAGGATCAACTCTTACAAACTCAATATGGGCATGGTGAGATGAAACAACATGGCAAAAGGACAAATGAAGTTTGATGTAGATATATTTAAAATTATGAAGGGGGTAAAATCCTTATATCCCATATGTAGCCATAGCATCTGTGAACACAACTGCAGCTTTCTAAATGCAACAACTGGTAATGGTCAGTTCAAAAGGACCATGAGTGAGATTTTGAGGTCATACTCAAAGCTTAAGAGAAAGTAAAAAGAAGTTCCATGTGAGAAGATATTAGGAAGGCACAAAGAATGAAACAAAGAACTTCACTGTGATATTATATATACTGAAGTTCGTGTCTACCATCTTTAAACACTGCAACAGAACTCAAAAACATCCATAGGCAGCTAGTAAGGACAATCAAATACAGAACAGTTTTCATAGTAGGAGATACTAAATAAGCTGGTATTCTTCAATTTGGAAGAAATATCTCAGGAAAGCATGGTAGATGCTTATTGATTCTTGATTGATACTGAAAAGAACAGAAGTAGGGGACACCAAATTAATTTAAAGAGGAAGCAGATTCCAAATAAACAAAAGGAAGTGGTTGCTTCAAACACAGAGATAAACAGCACAATTCCTCACCACAGGATATTGCAGCTTAAAGTTTACATGAATTCAAGGGAAAATTCATTCACTAATGGAAGAGAAGTCTATTGAAGGCTACTAAATTCACTGCAAACACATCTGGCTGAGGCTGGAAGAGTACATGGGGAGAAGCACTGTACTTGCTTATTTTGTCCTTATGCTTTTCCCCAGGCACCACTTCTGGCTATCATTAGAAGCAGGATGCTGAGCCTGATGAACCTTTAATCTGACCAAATGGGTATGTGTAAGTAAATGAAACAGTGATCCAGCTTGGGACCTGGAAATTGGTCATCTGTATCATTAAAGTGACAGACCCCAACTGTGAAGGTCTCTCGCAGACGTTTCAATGAGTCTAATCAGCATTTCCCCATATAATTCCCAGGCACAGTTCAAAAGTTAGCATACACTAAAGACTATTCCCAACAGGCAGTTTTGATTAAGCCTGTTTCAAAGGGCAAGAGAGTTAAATAGTATGAAGATGGCCAGATCAAGCCAAATACCAGAGAACTACAGGATAAGCCCTGGTAATGTTTAGCTTACTAGGATAAATGCCAATGCGACTGCTTTTAATACAGGGAGAGATTTCCTGTAGAATTAACAACATGCTTTTCCTTTTCCCCTAGAATATCTGTGTACTGGCATCTCTCTTTGTGATCATATATGATCTGCTTGGTAATAAAAAAAATTCTGTCAAATAAAAACACTTGCATGCCCATTCATTGAGATGGCTGTCTTGTCAACAACATTTAACTTCATATGACTTCATGAAAAAAAAAAAAATCTAAAATGACACCCACAATATCAGAGCAAAACAACTGTACAAGCAAAGCAAACACTCCCCCCAACCCCAAAGCTTAAAAGATGCAAATAGGTGACTTAATAGTTACAAGATGAGAAAGAGAAATCTAATACTTCCCTACATAGCATTAGGAGACAGGTATGAAAAAACTCAATTCACATTTACATCTGGCTGGTAAAGCTCTCAGGCTTGACTGCATGAAATAGGATTTAAAGGGCTTCAGAAAATCTTCCTCTCACCCCAGTGAAGTATCTGTATTGATGGTTAGCAAAGGTAAGGAACCACATTTTCAGCACAGTGGCACTGACTCCACAACCATCCAAACAAACTACAGAATTGGACCCTTAGTCTATAATGCAAAATGCATGTTCTTCCAGTACTCCAAAAAACATTCAGACTAATAGGTCTGTATATGCAGTGGCCACAGTTCCATCAACATTTGCAGTTACTGAATTTACTCTTCTAATATTTTGTTCAGACTGAAGCATTTCTAGCAGAACCTACAGTTGACAAATAGACACAGGGGGTTACTAACTGCTTCTCTTAATTGTCATTTTTTAGTATTGTTAATTATAGACCTTTGAGGTCCATGCTCGTCTCCTATCCATGAGTAATAGCTTCTATTTTTCAAGTAGATTGGAAGCTTCCCCAGTACTTCAGCTGTTATGTGGACCGGTTTCATCACTGAGGTTTATGGTACAGACATCACAATATTAGAAAGACTAAATAATTACTAACTTCAACCAGGATCTTAGAAAGGAAAGGTGATACCTTCAGTTATGCTTATTTAAGAAAAGGATACTGAAGACTGTGAAATAAAAGACTACACCTGGGGACACACTGATAGTTTATAGCCTTGCGTGTTCTGAATGGATGGAATATAGACAGAGGAATGATCGGATGTGTTAGGTGTGATAGGACTAAGTAGAAAATGTTGAACCTCCAGGAAATCTTCCTGACACTAAGATCTATTAGGAATTTTCTTCTAAAGGAAATAGAGGAAGCCCTATTTCCTGGGATAATTCAAATTGTACTTCACAAAATAGTAAATATATACAAAGAACATCCTGCGCTTAGAACAAAATGAAGCAGATGACAATTTTTTCTCCATTTAGGCTGGACAAGTCCCAGACTCTTTCTCTCTTCTCACATGTATACATAGGCAAAAGCACATTCAAAACATACAAAAAGTAAAGACAAAAAGATGCAATATCGGAAATAATGAATGACTATAATCATGGTTTTACTTTCAAAGTTTCCCTTAGTAAAATATATGTAACTTTTTTTATTTATATCCTTTTACCAAGAAATGTCAGTCAAAGAGTTACAGTGAAATAATAACTACCAAAGATCACCTGTTCACAAGTGCATATTACAGCACATATACGGCTACGGCTCAGCTCCAATGACATCCAGTTTTAAAATGAAGAGACCCTCTCCAGAGCACAGACCTACTCTATCACTCACAACTTCTGAGTTTTCTGAGATATCAAGTAGTACTGTGATTTAGCCTATGTAACAGCATACCTTACTTGCCTCTCTGAGTTAAAACAGAAACAGGGATTTTATACTAGTATTTTGAAGCAGCTAACCAAGACAAGGAATTTAGATTTCCCAGCTCTGTAAAATCACTATCATGTATTAGTGACAAACCAGTCATGTTTGCTTAGCTATAATTAACATGTAAATGTGTTGGCTTTTCTAGCACCACTATTCCAAATAAAATATAGATCTGTTCCACACATGCTGCCAAATTGTAATGACATTTATACAGTGTTCAGGTTCCATGTTTCACAAAACTGAATTCTCAGTGATCCGACTCAATTACAGAAGGAACCGTATCTGTGAAGTATACTACAGCAAATACATATTCAAACCAATAAGGCAGACAAGAAGACAGAAATAGGGGACCTGGGTAAAAAGAGTACTAGCTGAAGTGACCGAAGGAAGCAAGAGCCAGGAGATAAAAGAAAATAAATTACAAATTTGACAAAGAAAAAAAGGCATCTTAGAGGTTATTTGTCTGATCAACTAACATACTTTGGGCCAGTTCCAACTCCCAAGCAACGCACATACTTCAGTTATCAAAATAAATAATAATACAAAAATAACAATCCCATTTGCTCACATATGTGCTACTCACACTCAGGGTGGGGAAGGAATATTGAGCTAATGATACCAAGGACAATTCAATTGGCCTCAATATTTATTACTACAGTATGCTCATTTTGGCTGGGATAGAATTAATTTTCTTCATAGTAGCTAGTCTGGGGCTATTTTTTAGATTTGTGCTGGAAACAATGTTGATAACACAGGGATGTTTTTGTTACTGCTGAGCAGGGCTTACACAGAGTCAAGGCCTTTTCTGCTCCTCATACCACCCCACCAGTGAGGAGGCGGGGGGCTGGGGGGGGTGGGCGTTACAAGAAGCTGGCAGGGGACACAGCTGGGATAGTTTTCATTTGCATCACTTGTCTTTCTTGGGTTGTATTACTCTCTCTTTGTTATTTTCCTTTTCATTACAATTTTTTATTATTACTATTATTATTATTATTTTATTTCCATTATTGAACTGTTCTTATCTCAAGACATGAGTTTTCTCGCATTTACCCTTCCAATTCTCTTTCCCCCATCCTGCTGGGCGTTGGGAATAAGTGAGCCGCTGTGTGGTGCTTAGTTGCCAGCTGGGGTTAAACTACAACACACAGCAACAGTAAGGTTTCAACCTCTGTAGGTTTCAAGACCTCAGGCCTAATTTAAGAGTCCATTTCTTGGTTAAGTTCAACCATTGTATGTGCCCACTCATCTGAACTGAAGCACTTGAACATTGTGCCTCAGCAAATTAAGAAGCTACAAATTACAGCATAGAAGACGACTGCTGGAAAAGCAAGGGTTACCTGAGAGAAAGACGAAACATTTATAATTAGGTACTGAGGTTTCTGAAATTAATTTTTTTTTAAATTGCTAGTGACAACTAGATAATTTATCTCCTCTCCAATGGCTGCATCTAAGCAACTCAAACCAACTGGTGCTTGAGCTAAGACTGCCCTTTGGTTTTGTTCGGTGAATTTTGGTTTTCTCTATTTAGAGTAAAGTGACAGTAAAGTCACAAGTTTTGTGACATAGCCATAAGCATATGTTTTAAGAATAGCTGTTGCTTCTAGCTTTGTTGTTAGAATGAAGGCCTATTTTGTAGACCCTTTTGTTGTCAGCATTTCCCCTAGCTTTAAAATCTGTTATTTTGGGGATTTTCATGAAGCAAGCCTTTCTTTAGTTTATTCTGTTTTTTGTAACCAGGATAAAAAGTGCAGATCACTGGAAGAGGAAATTACTTCCATAACAAACAACAGTGTTAAAACTAAAAGCCCTTTCCTAATGGCTACACACCACCTTCCTTGCTGCACTTTCAGCCCATTGCTTTGCATGTTATCTACTACGGACATAGTAAATATACCATTCCCTTCCTCTTTACAGCAGTTTTAGTTATTTGAGGACTGTTTACATATTTCTTTTCAGTTGACTCTACACTAAGTAATCTCCATTCATGCAATCCTTCCTCAAAGGTTATGTGTTCCTGAGCACCTCAGGAACATTCTCATTGCTCAGCACATTCTCAGTGCTCTCCTTTCAACATCCTTTAAGTTGAAGCCTTACCAATACCAAACAGCACAGGACTATTTAATTAGTCGTGCAGACAATATTCCACTGCAAAACACCTTAGCAACATTCTTTCATTTGCAACTGCCTGACTTTATTTACCTGTGTTCAGCTTCCAATCCAAGTAATCCTCAGATTTTAATTCCTGACTTTATACTATTTGATTTAGTTTTTCGCAGCTCAGTTTTATTCTCCCATACAGGTAGTTCCTGCCACTGTGTTGAATCCTATTTTTTTCATGCTACATCTCTGATTTGCCAAGAACATTCTGGATCTTAAAACTTTCTTCTAGATATTATCAGTCCCTCCTGACTTCTTATTGTCATAAAATTTAATACTCATACTTTCATAGAATCATAGAATCATAGAATGTTTTGGGTTGGAAGGGACCCCTAGAGGTCATCTAGTCCAACCCCCCTGCAGGAGCAGGGACACCGCTAACTAGATCAGGTTGCTCAGAGCCCCATCCAACCTAGCCTTGAATGCTTCCAGGGATGGGGCCTCCACTACCTCTCTGGGCAACCCCTTCCAGTGTTTCACCACCCTCATTGTAAAGAATTTCTTCCTTATATCTAGTCTAAACCGACCCTGGTTTAGTTTAAACCCATTACCCCTTGTCCTGTCACAGCTGGCCTTACTAAAAAGATTTTCCCCATCTTTTCTATAGGCCCCCTTTAGGTACTGAAAGGCCGTAATCAGGTCTCCCCACAGCCTTCTCTTCTCCAGGCTGAACAAGCCCAACTCCCTCAGCCTGTCAGTCCCTTCATCCCCCAACCTATATTGATCACAGAATCGCAAGGGTTGGAAGGGACCTCAGGAGATCATCTAGTCCAACCCCCCTGCTAAAGCAGGCTCTCCTAGAGCAATCTACACAGGACTTCATCCAGGCAGGCTTTGAATATCTCCAGAGAAGGAGACTCCACAACCTCCCTGGGCAGCCTGTTCCAGTGCTCCGTCACCCTTAGAGTAAAGAAGTTTTTCCTCATATTCAACTGAAACCTCTTATGTTTCAGTTTGCACCCATTGCCCCTAGTCCTGTCGCTGGACACCACTGCAAACAGACTGCTTCCATCCTC
>NW_009259863.1:260432-272197 GCF_000687185.1 Egretta garzetta
CCAACAACGTGGGAGGGGTGAGGGGAGAGGCTGCCAGTGAAGACTGAGGCAAAAAAGGTGTTGAGTACCTCAGCCTTCTCCTCACCTGCTGTTACCAGCTTGCCAGTCTTGCTCATCAGCGGGGGTACGCTTTCTTTAACCATCCTTTTCCGGCTGATATACCTGTAGAATCCCTTCTTATTATTTCTATCCCATACTATAAAATTACAAATATGATAGTATTAGAATGAGGCTGGATCCACACAATATAGTCTGCCTGGCAGCAAACCAATTAAAGCTGCTCTCAGCATATAGTTTTTCAGTTATGCTATAGAAGAGTAGACCAACGTAGAGTATCGTATAAGACAATGTCATTACCTAAGTGACACAAAGAAAGCAGAATACCAAGGAGAATTAAAACAACTTTACACTGAGAGTATATTTCCCATGGTGGGAAAACTCTCAGCGTAACACCTGCAGACACAGTTCTGTAGTTTCCCTTACCATCACTGGCTTCTGAAAGAGAAAAACAAGTTCAATTTGAGACCAAAAGCAGAGTGTAGTAGAATAAAAGCCAAAGTCAACTAGTTTGATTTGGTGCACTGAGAGGTATAAGGCTGAGTTGGCTTCAAGTATTCAATCCTATGGAACGTATGGTCAGCAAAACAAAAAACATAGGATTGTTCATTTTAATGTACCTCCACAGAGAGTTTGAAATGGCAAATACCCCATGTTTAGGCAACTGTGTCCCGTTCTAGAGGATAAGCAAAAGAGTGTATAAGTGCTATCTTGTTCCTTGATATGCAAGATGGGGTAGAGTCTTTTGTATTAGGAAAAATAAAATTTTCAAGTTCCAGGCTTTTTAATCATGTTTGTTACACACAAATTAGTATGCAACTATTTTATTTTGTGACACTATGTTAAAATGCAAAGGCGTTGATACATTTTTAATACTGGAGTTCAGTTACTGGAAACAGCGTTGTTGTTCTTCAATAATTATTTGAATTAAGGCTAAACTGAGTAACTGCTAAAGCTCAGGCTGAGACCTACTTCCCATAATCTTAAAGCACATGCTTTCCTCATAAATCATGATGTGTAGCCTCTGATGGGACTGTCCCAAATGATTTTGCAGTGATCACTAATAAGTAAAGATCCTTCCACTTGTATATTTCTTTTTATTTAAAGGACAGTGGAATACACTGTTAATAGTTATACTGGAAATACTTTTAAATGGAATTTTTTAATTAAATTCTGAAGTTACAAGACAAAAAGAAAAAAAAAGAAAAAAAGATCTAAATGTGCTGACTCAGCTTCCAGATAAGAAAAATATGCCTAACGGTGGTCAGGTCATTCTATCTGTGCCTTAAAATAAGGGAAATCAAGCAAAGAGTGGCAGCAGCAGCTGGAAACACGTGCCTGTAGTTCCAATTTATTAAACACAATTTATTCATAAAACTTGAGGAAAGCACAGCACAGCTGCAGAGCAATTATGGAAAAAAAAAAAGAAAAAAAACCCTTCAGAAGTGATGAATAACGATGCCACTAAGGAAATAAGATCTGTCGGTGGAGTTAGAAACACTCAAGCTTAACAAGTGCTTTTTTTAGAGAACAAGTCTTCACATAATAAGTGTTAGTTGCTATGGATGCTGGTTTTTACTTCTGATATGTCTTCTTTCCTGATTACTGGAATACTTCCTTCTAAAAACCTCCACAATCTTAAATCTGCTTAAATTCTGTTAATCCATAACATGCTTTCTTTAAAATATGAACATTGGGAAGCTGGCTGACACTTCTAAAGAAGTATGTGAGTGGGTGAGCGAATATACCCATGTCCAAACCAGTGTAACTCACAAGCATATTGCACCTTTTTAAATTCAGGAGCTGCAACCTACTCTCCATTTTCTTCAGTCTGAATATTGCCAGAATTGCAGTATCTGTCATTCTTCATCTTTATGATATATAAATTAGGCAGAAATGCTCTTCTGCACCTTTTTCAGACAGTGAGCTGAAGCACAGAGAAACTATCGATGATCCAAGAAAAGACTCTTAATTCAGGTTGCCTAATCCACATAAACCAAAACTGGTGAAAAAGCAGTAACTTAGGCAGTAACTTGGTTAGGAGCTGAGGTTTCAAGCATAAACTACCACGACTGTTACTTTAATTCCTATTAGGCAAGCTAAGAACAGGCTCTTCCTCTTGTCCCTCAACACAGACTTGCCTTTGATTACCTGTGAAGACCTACTAGTCTGAAGCCACACAAGAAGATTAGGTTGCATGCTCCAGAGTGATCCAGGCTGGCATTCTGTCAGGGCCTTCCGCAGGGCCAGTTTACTTCTCATTTTAATACACAAGCTTTCGAACTATTTCTACCTACTGCAGAGCAATCTGCAGTTAGGGCAAACTGCTTCAAGCTCCATTTTTGATACCCACTGGTGAAGAATAAGGAAAGGCTTCTCCTAGAATTTACATTCAGAAACATTTTATGGCTGTTGGGAGAATAAGGTCCTTAGGGCAAAGTGCCAGTCCATCAGGCAAAGGGACTGAACTTCCAGCCTGAGAAGAGGTAAATGCTCCAATTTACTTGGAGTCAGGTGTGCAGGAGATAAAACTCATGTTAACTACTGTGTAGGTACACAGAAGTATATCAATGAAAATTAATCTTTTAAAATTAGCAGTCAGTTCTGCTCTAGCAAATATTAAATTTTGCTATTGCAGTAAATTTATGTTCTTAGGAAAAAAGTGTGTAAAATATTTAGTAGTTGCGATCAACACAAAAGTTTCTATAAAAGTGCATTTGTAAGGTATAAAAGTAATAATCAAGTACGATAAATACCTACACATCATCTCATCATGCATTTCATACTGTATAAATAAACATTCCCTGGTTGCCATATAAATAAGGTAGCAGTAGACACTACTGGAGTCCAGTAATGTTATGTAGGGCTTCATTATTAAATCCTTTCTTAAAAAAACCCCAAACCAACAGTGGTTCTAAAGGAAGCACCGATGATATCAATTGACATGCATAAAACGCTCATGTTCTTAAGCATTTCAGGAATAACTTACATAGCAAAAAAATAAGAGTTTTAGTCATGAAAGAGTTAAGGAATACCTTCAGAACAAAGCTGTACTTGGTTGGCCATATATCAAATCATTAAACCAAAAAAATAAGTAACACGGACGGAATAATTTACCTTTTCGCCTTCTTCACCTTTACTACCTGCAAAGCCACGTTCACCCTGCAACACAAAACAATAAACTAAAAATCTCAAGCAAATATTCTTCAAATAATTACATTCTTTAAAATAGTTTTATTGCACTGAACTTTTATTATGGGATTAAAACAGATGAAATTGTTTGAATACTGACTGTCTCTCATTCAACAGGTGTGAAACCTCTACAAAAAAATGACATGACTTTCCACAGTTTTGTCAACTAACAGTAGTCAATCATTTTTCCATTCAGCCTAAGGGATCTTCTTGGCTTTAAAAATTCTGAACTATTCATTGATGTTAAACCCACTTGTTACAGTCCTCCTATTCTTCTGTAGAACCGGTTTCAACACATTTATTCTTATTAAGACCTTCATTTTAATTTTCAAATATGACTATTCAGTTGTGAAGGCCTCCAAAATACAGAACAATTGAGAAAAATACACAGATACAATTTCCTGAAAGAAAACTCATTCCTTTTACTTTGAAAACCACATCCAATTACCCAAGTATCAGAAAAAAAAAAAAACCAAACCAAACAGGAGTGCTTGTTGAAATATTAATTCAAGCTCAGCTCATTTCAGCAGATTGAATTATTTATTTGATGGTCTTTCAACAAAAAGACCTGCTATAATGCTCTTCCAGCTCCAACTTGATAACTTTTAGCTCAGAAAAAGATCTTAATGTAAATCTTACTATGTTAATGCCTTTGTCAAATAGTCTGCAGCCTGGCTATAGTATAACAAGAATAACACCTGTTATTACCATACACTTGTATGTTTTGTGAGATGTACAGCAGATATACAGCCAAAATTCTATACTTGTAGCACAAAAACTGTCTAATAAAAAACCCCCAAACATTCTCTTTCTCCCTCAAATCATCTAGGAAGAGATGGTTTGCATGTCTTTTTCAGTCTCTAGAAATCAGTCTCACCACCTCAGTACAATGTACATGATTTTTACAGGTCTGAAGATGAAGAGACTGGAAAATTTCCAAAGTAAAGCATATGGTATTTTCTAAATTATTTTCAAAAAATTAGAATTGAGCAATACCTAAACATTCTTTCACCCTTCAGAGTGTCATTTCCTTATACAGAAGTCTAAGGTTTAAGAGAGGTTAACTAGAACAGCAAGCTACAACTTGCAATATTTCTAGCAGCATTTTGTCAAATCTTTCAACTATAGCATCATGTACCACACATCTGGGAATTAAATTCAAACCTTTGATGTATAGATTATCAAATAGTTCTGGACTTTTCATCAACCATTTACAGTATCTGCTTTTTGTTTGCTTTCTTTTGGCCGGGGTGGCTCATGCAATTAACAGGTTAGGGGTCAACTTTAGAATGCCCAAGACCAAGCATGCAAAATGGGATCTAATGAAATAACCTTCCATATGTCCTCACCTAAAAATGAGTAGTTAATTGCTGAAATGATTTCTGAATGTATACGACTTTTGTTCTGCTCATCTAGTTTCCTCTTCTCATGGATGGTTGGACCAGGAGATCTTCCAAGATCCCTTCCAACCTGAGTTGTTCTATGATTCCCATTCTTCAACTGTTGGACATACAACACAGCTAACATCTATTCACTTTAAACAAATTCCTGGAAACAAAGTGTTTTCTTCATTTAGTTTTCCCATTTGTGAGACTGCATATCCTGTCTTTACTCAATTCCCAATTCATTACATAAAAGTTATTCTTGCAGTCAACATTTCTCTGGTTGTAGCTTGTGTCCATTGCTTCTTGTCCTTTCACTGTATACCTGTGACAAGAGTCTGGCTCTGGCTTCTCCGCACCTTTCCAGTATTTATAGACAGCAATGAGTCTGCACACCACCCTCTACCTTCCCTCCTTCCAAATCATCTCATCTTAAGGCTGAACAAGCCTAGCTCCCTCAGCCTCCCCTCATACATCATGGGCTCCTGGCCATCTTGGTGGGCCTCCACTAGGCTCGCCCCAGTGAGCTGCTCTCTCTCCTCCCCTGGAAAGCCCCAAACTGGACACAGAACTCCAGATGCTGTCTCACAAGTGCCGAACCATCACTCCTCCTGACCTGCTGGCTATGCTCTTGCTAAGGCAGCCCAAGATGAAGTTAGCCTTCTCCACCACAAGGGCACCCACCAGGACCCTCAATCTCTTTTTCTGTAGAGCTGCTTTCTAGCAATTTGGCACCTAGCCTGTACTACTGCATGAGGCTACTCCTTCTCAGAGGTAGGACCTCATGTTTGCCTTTCCTTAACTTCCTGAATTCTGCATTAGCCCTTTTCTCCAGTATGTTGAGGTCCCACTGAATATCATCCTTGCTCTACCTTCCAGTGTACTACTTCCCCACATTTGAGAACATCCACAAACTTGCTAAGAATCCCATCACCCGTGTTATTAATAAAGACACTAAATAATACTGGCCCCAGCATGACCTCATGGGGAATGACACTAGTTACTAGGCAGCAGTTGGACTGCATAGCAGTTATTCCACCTTTGAGCCCAACAATCCAACCAATGTTTCACCCATCTTATTGTTCATTTATCCAGTCCATATCTCACAGATTTTACTACAATGATATGACTGCAGACTGTGCCAAAAGCCTGGCTGAAGTCAAGGTATACAACATCCACTGCTCTCCTCTAATCCACACAGTCATCTTATCAGAGTAGGCAATCAACGTTGGTCAGTCATGATTTGTCCTTGGTGAATCCATACTAGCTGTTCCCAGTCACCTTCTAGTCCTTCATGTGTTTAGAAATGCTTTCCACGATTTGCTACATAATTTTTTTCAGGGACAGAGGCGAGGCTGACTGGCCTGCAGTTCCCTAGACCTTTCTTGAAGATGAATGAGGTATTTGCTTGTTTCAAATCATCAGAAACCTCCCCTAGTCATCATGGTCTTTTGCTAATGACAGAGGGCAGCCTTGCAGTGACATCAGCCAGCTCCCTCAGCACCCCTGGATGCATATCTTGCAAATGTCCAATTAGCTTAAGTGCTCCTTAATGCTCTCTTCCCCTTCAGTGGGTAATGGCTCATTCTCTCACACTCTGCTAGGAGGCTCAAGTACCTGGGAGGCCTAAGGGCAAACTTGATTAGTGAAAACCAAGACAAAAAAGCTATTGGGTGCTCTTGGCCTTTTCCATGTCTCCCACCCCATTAAGCAGTGGGTCAACATTTTCTTCAACTTTGTTTTTGCTACGGATGCATTTAACAGAAGCCCTTCATGCTGCCCTTCAAATCCCTCATTAGTTTCAATTCGAGATGAGTTTTTGGTTTTTTAACTCCATCGCCACACGCTCTGGCAATATTTCTGTATTCCTACTGGGTAGCTCACCCCTGCTTCCACTATTTACTTTCTTTTTGTGTCTGAGCTCAGTCAGCAGCACCCTATTCATCCATACTGGCCTTCTGCCATGCTTGCTCAACCTGCTGCACATCAGAATGGGCTGTTCTTGAACTTTCAGCAAGCTGTCCTTGAAGAACAGTCAGCAGGGCTCCTTAGGCTACAGGACAGGCTCGATTGCTCTTTGGCCTCCTCTTTGCCAGACTCAAACTTAGCTCCTTGAAACTTTCCACAAAGGTCTTGTTTTCTAGGCCCCTGAACGTACACTAGCTCCCTGCTGGACCCGCTCTGGTTTCTCCACATCTCTTGAAGAAGTGAGGGTGGAAGACCCCCCAGACATAACACAACATACCAGATGCAGCAACCACCCAGCAAAGGAGGGAAAAACACCTTCCCCTGATCTGCCAGCTGCAACTCTACTAATGTAGTCCAATATGTGGTTCACTTTATTCCCAATGGAACACTGTTACCTTATACCCAGCCTCATGCCCACCTCCATGTCCTTTCCAGCAATGCTGCTGCTCAACCAGTCAGTTGTCTGCCTGTACCAATGTATAGAGTGATTAACTAACTCCTTCTTTTTCAGAAATACAGCCTAATGCACATATTTTCATTTAAAAAAAGTATTTCCAATTAGCAAAAATAAGAAATACTGTCAACAGAAAGTATAGAGAAAGAAATTTAGGCAATTTCCACTTGACAGCATTAAAAACACAACAAAATTAGTCACCAGTAAGTTACTTCAAAGAATTCTTATTCTGCAGAAATAAAAATGTGGAAGTTGCAAAATAACACATTTATGACTGACTTAAATTCTCCTTTCTGTGGCAGAATTCCAATACTAAGTTAGGAAAAACATCTCACACAAGGTTTTTCATGGACAAACACTGATTACTCATCTTGATACTCACTGCAGGATTGCTGATCTGATTTTCAGTGCTTTAAACATGCCTGCAGTACAAGTCAATGAGATCCTGGCTTTGAATGTATAAATTGATAGATTGTGATAAGTACGTTGCAGAACTCAATGCTGGCTACCTCACCTGCAGAAAATAAGTTCCTTCCTTCCCTTTGTGCTGTATTACAGGAATTATCTGCCCTAAAGATACATAGATCAGCCCTTTGCATCAAGATCACACTGCAGAACATTTTCTTGAAATTTTAATATGAACAAAATATTTTTTTTTGTGTAGTCCCTTTCTTTGTGGAAGCAGCCAGAGCTATTTCCCCTACAACTTTCTAAAAGGAATTAGCTGGACAGCCGCATGTGGCGTTAAGATTTCATTCCAAATACTTATGGTTAAACACAGCTGTGACCAAGAGAAAACAAAATTTGACCATGAAAACAGTCGGACAACTTTAACAAATATTACCAGCAATATCTATAATACAGGTGTCTCTTTTTGCAAGTTCTGGCCCTCCTACAATATTCCACCTTTGGAAAGGAGCAAAAGATTAAAATGGAAGAGTGGATGAAGCAGTGCCCTCCCTCATCTCATTTTGCTGAGGTCACAAGACTCAAATTTCAAATTTTTGAGAGTCTGCTATCTTGTGGCTGGAAAGACCTGCACAGTTCTGAGACTTAGGCGGCAGTTCTTAATGCAAAATACTATCAATAGGCAGGTTAGTGCCACTGCCCCTCACATCCTTCTCTTTTGAAGGAGATGCTGATAGCAAAGTTCCTCTGTCACATTATACAACTCAGAAACTGGATATGTAATTCAAATCCAATTTATGTAGATACTGGACAGCTGGCAAAAAGGATGTTTAGAGTGAAAATACATAAAATGAGACTGCTTTTTTTTTTTTTTTTTACCTTGGAACCAGTAAGACCAGGTATGCCAGGAGCACCTACTAAGCCAGCTTCCCCCTGAAATAAAATGTACATAGCCATCATTTTACAGACCTAACTCATGACTGAGCTAAATTAAGAGAAAAAAAAAACATCTGGACATGTATTGCTTCTCATTCCTTTTCTACAGAACAGCTGAATTGATTTCTAGGGTTGTTTATGTCTGTTGACTTATAATTGGTTAAAATACATTTCACTTTCAAAATATTAGGCAATTAACAATTACAGGTTATCTAATATGCAGCAGATACATTTTGTCTGTAGACATCTGGACGACAAAAAAGATTAGAGTTTGAATCATGTGAAAATCTGTCTCAAGTTTTATTTCAGGCTCCGACTGATAAAAAAAATACTTCCAAAGACACTTACATACTACCCAAGTACCTAAACTCCCAACAAGGGTGCCACTGCTTCCATGCTCTCCCTCATACCTATTAGGTGCTTGAGCCCACAGGGATCTACACTTGAACTGTTAGGTCCCGCAGGAAGTTGTACCTATGACGTAGACCGCTGGTTTCTAGGCTCTGCTCAGTCAAAGGGGAGTTTCAGATCTTTTCCCCATCTCTAGGGGAGTGTCTAACCTACTCAGCAGGAGGAAATGCTAATCTTGAACCTGTGCAACCAGGCAGACAAAAATCTGTTTCTCCTACTTCCAAAGAGAATGTTCTGTATATGTTGTTAAATTACTGCCTTCTCTGCCCCATGTTTTAAAAGAGCAAAATAAGTCAACTGTACATTTGACTGTCAGTCACCCTCCACCCTCCCAAACTACTTTCTCCTTGCACTGCCCATGAAAATTAAGAATCTGATTCGGGTTTGTAAATTCTGTTCAAGAAACCAGATGCTTAAAAGTTATGCTCAGCACTGAGCATAAGTACAAACAAGCACCATGTTAACCAAAAATGTTTTTAAAAGGTAACTATCCAAAGTTGAATAGCATGGTAAACTTCAATATCTGAATAAGGACTACCTGAGCAAAAGAAAAAATATATCAATAGCTCTGAGTTCAAAGCTACAGACAATTCAATTCTGCTTTCAATATTGGGCTTTCCAAGGAAGCAGTATAGTTAAAAACCTAGAAATATCTCATTTAGAATAAAAAAAAAAATTGCAACTATTTCCTTTCCCATTCCTTCTTAGCAAAGCTTGTTAAACAATTACAGACCTACTGAGAACCAGGCTCTGCCACTGAAAGCTAAGAACCACCCTCCATTTACAGATTCATGAGATATGCTACCGTGAAGTACTTTAATTTTGGACTCAATAAATCTAAAGTTACTGAGATAAGTTCTGTTAGAAGAATTCATCTGTTCTCATATGACTTCAAGTGGGAGCTTAGGAGACTTATTAAAGGAATCTAAAATCAAATGCTTTCTCCATTCCATTCATGGGTCTTAATTCCTTGACAGAAGTTTGCCCTAGTAACTCGCACGCCATCCAATTCAGTTTTCTCGCCAAGCCAAAATTCAGCAACAAAAGAAAGTTTTGAAAGTTCACTCATTTGATTCTAAGCCAAGCAAAAGACAAATGCCTTACAGACGCAAAAAAAAGAACAAGCAGAGACAAAGGAAAAACTCCAATCTCTCTAACAACAGAAAGAGACAATAAAAGAACAATTATTCATCAAAATGATACAAGTAATTAAGCAAATAAATACAAAGCGATCATGATATACAACAATTAAAATACAGCTTAAAATAGCTTGTTAAAATGGCATTTTTCTAACTCCACTCATGGCAGAGTTTCCAATTTCTTCCTTCCAGCTCCCCTCTGTAAAAATAGATGCTAGCGTGCTGGGGAAAAATTCTAATTAATCATTACAAGTAATCCTTAGTCCTTCATTTTCTCCAGATTTACAATGTGAATTCAGAAAAATTCTTCATAGTCTAATAGTTACCAGATAATAATATTTCATCTTGTCTGCTATACTGGATCACTCTAAACTAGAAAAAACGCCACATGCACTGTTTTTATTGTGAGGACAAGCCAGAGATGTTTTGCCTTGCACTGTTTAATCAGTGTTCTAGAAATGATTATCCCTTCAACACAACAATGCAAAAATAACCTCCTACATCAATACTGATTCTTATTAAATCCAAAATGATTAATGTTGTGGTTGATTTAACTATTTCAGAAACATGCAGTGTATTTATAATCAGGGTTCTTAACATATTTACCATTTATTGATTTTGTAATTTATAATTGTACTGCAACTTGCTGTAAATTAGGGATTCAGTTTATACCTAAAGGCAGAGTAAGATGCTTGATATGTGTGTACTTCCCAACTTTCTTAGAATGCGTTTACATTAATTCGTATACCATGACTTCCATATTTAGCTATTTTTCTCCCTAAATAAGGTATTTTCACATTAAAAAAGATTTGGAGAAAAGAAAGACTATTTTAACATACAGGTATGTGAACTTTATTAAGTGCATCAGTTACTTGTACTACCAAACAATACAGTGCCAAAAATGAATTTGGTATCACATTAACTAATTATTAGGGAAAAAAAAAAAAAAAAAAAAAAAGAGTTGAGAAAAATCAGAGAATGCGTTTTGCTATTTAGAACATTTTAGACATAACTCATTTTATAATACCAATCATGCTGGGACTTCATAAGCTTCTCTTCAAGGCTGGGAAAGAGAAACAATTGCTGTAAAATGTTTAAACCATTTTTCAGATATGATTCTGCAAAATTAAAAAAAAAAGCCAAAACCAAAGAAGAAGTCAGATGCTTCTCTGTTCTCCATTTGAAGAACAAACATTTTTCCTTTTATTTTTAAATTTACTGGGGCAGTGCCAGGAACTTGATTTACAGAATAGGCTTGGTACTCCAGCATTACTAGCAAGGAAACTCACCTCAATAGAAGTAAAATCAGTGAGGTCAAACACTACTTACTGTTTTGATAATTTATGGATATGTGCCTTCCATTACCCTGGGTATGCCAGACTCTTGGAATAATCTAATAGCCCAGTGTTTTAAAATGAGGACAACTATTTTTAGCATTGCAGAAATGGAGCGGAATGTTCAACAACGTACTGTCAAGTGGGCTCAGCAGCATCCTCCCCATGGAGCATGTACTGAGCCACCAGCAGGGGCAGAGTCTGTCCTTTAAGAAATAAAAATCCCACACCAGTTATACTCCATTATATGACACCTTCCTTTAGCCTACTGGAGCATTTCCTTGTTTCTTTAAACAGGCTCTTGTTAATGGTTAGGATCACCTGATAGAATATTAATTACATAAAAAGGCATTCAGCTGATATTTACTAAGACTCGCTCTGTGGATCTCCTGGATTAGTCATGTCAGGAAGTTTCTGCTAAATATTATGACATTTTGGTTTCACTGCACCTACTGATCCTTTTGTTCACACTTGGTTCCTGCTG
>NW_009259863.1:272233-330430 GCF_000687185.1 Egretta garzetta
GCTACCCTTCATGCAAACTTGACCCATGTCAGCAAGCATAAGATCCTCCCTTAAAATAACCCAAGGAAGAAAGGGCTTGGAACAGGTGAACAATTTGTTTCCTTTGCTCTATCCTGCTTCCACAGCAGCCCCAGCAGAGCAGGTATGCCACAGTTCACCCAAGGGCATGAGGGCTGGTCAAAGGACTCTTGTATCCTTGTGATCTGGGCTTCTGTTCTTTTTTATGTAGCTGCTCAAGAGAAGGGCAAACAAGAATAGCTCTACTAGAATGACATAACCTAAACTCAGAAGGTATCTATTTTTCCTCATTCCTAACCCTTCCTTGGGACCTAACCCTTCCTTGGGACCTAACAAAACCCCAGGACAAGTCTGACAGCCCTATCTGTTCAGGCACCTAGAAATTAACACACTCCAAATTAGATGACACTTGAAAAATTTAGGTTTCGGTGGTTTGCATGTGAACTAATGAATCACCATCCAGAGGCAGCTGCGAGCTTCAGAGAACATGGTCACAGGGCTCCTGCTCCAGACTGCACTCTCTTTAGTTGGCATTGTTTCCTTTTTCACTATTAGCATGTCTTAAAAAGCATGCAACTCCCACAGTTTCTATAATCAAATACATAAGGGACACATGTTATACAAATAAATTGCATAAGTTAAAAGTCTGTTTCTCTATTTTGCTCCCACAAATTATTTTATTCAACATGAGAAGTCAGAGGAGTTGTCCAGAAAAACCTGAGAATAAAGGATCACACAATTTATTTTCACGCATAACTATAGGCCTGCATATTGTCTTTTTTTTCTTTAGAAAACTGATAACGAACTAACTGAAGCCTTTATGATAGATGTCAAGGAGCGGTTTTTAGACTGCCAACAAAAGTATCAGCAGAAGGAGAGCCCCTACTGCCAGTAGGTGTTCTTTCTGGTTTTGGCAAATACAAGTGGTATTCACCATTATCACGTCCCTGAAGAAGTGACAACTGCCACCTTCTTGACCTTCTTCATCACAAAGTGACTCCTCAGCCCAGAATGCTTCCAGTCACCACTCTTAAATGCCACCAATTTCAAACAGAACAGAACAGGACTGCAAGAAACTAAACAGCAGATAGAAGAGAAAAAATGGAGGCAGAACATACTATCAGTACATAAGCAGGGCCTTGGGTACTTTGTGTTTAGTTCCCAGTTATGTTGCAGAGCTGTGTGTAACCTACAACAGGTGATTTACACCTCTTTCTCCTCCTCTCCCTCCTACAGTATTCTTGAAGAGGAAACTCCTTAGCATCTGTGGAGCTTTACAAGCAAGGGGAAAGTTCTAGGCAGTGTGGAAGGAGCAGTGGAACAGGACAGCTTCTCCTCGTTTTGTGTCGCTCTGTTCTGAAGGATATGCACAATTTTTTTGGTTCTCTACTTTTCAGACTGCATCAAATGACCCAACTAACACCTTTTTTAATGGCCCACCACCCAGCTGCATTCCTTAGAAAGACGGATAAGAAGCAGACTATACTCTACTACTGACAGTGTAACCAAAATGATGATGAAATTGTTATGTATCTTAGTTTTCAGCATTGGGGTGATGGGATCGAATCAGTTAACTACAAAATGCAACCACGAATGCTGCTATGTTCTCTTCTGTACAGCCCTACCCAACTGAACATTAAGTTCAGGACAATGAGAACAGTATATGGTCTGTAGTTTTAAGGTCATTATTAATGTAGCTGAAGCTATAGACAATGTGCACCTGTCAGGGGAGGAAGATGAAGGATAATTCCGTGCAACGGACCAAGAAAGACTAGGCTAGGACTACCAAGATAGAGAGCCCAGTAGGTAGAAGGTAATTCCGGCAGGGGGAGATCGCGACCACCGCCTCATTGACCACCTACCCAAATGATACAACCTACTCAAAAGAGAACAATGGAAGTGCACAACTGAGTCTGCGCAGTAATTTACATAGGAAGCGAGAGAATTTGAGAGAAGATGTTATTGATTATGTATGAATGTAATGAATATGCATGTATTTGATCAATATAACCTGATTGGAACAGGTGCCAGGTATGCACGTTAGGTGGAGCGATCCCCCGTGCATCCAGTGCTGTGAATAAAGAATGCCTGCCTTTTAACACTACATTGGTGTTACGAGGTATATTCCTCCCAATTTTGGTGACAACAGGAGTGGGTAATGTTAAAAACAGTATTTTTTTACATTGTTATTTAAAATGCAGTGCAAACATGAATTGAATACGGACTTGAAAACAATCCAGATCAGTTGACCTCCAACACCATACAGAGAGCATAAAGAAAATGCAAACAAAAACCATGAGAAAACTTCCTGCAGAGTACTGTTAATAAACAAACAGGCTTCTCCAAGATTCATAATCCTTATGGATGAACAGTTTAGAAAGTTAAGTCTAGCCAGTCAGCTATTTCTACCATCTGAAGCAATACAGCAGAAAAAATTTTGAAGTGATCTTATACTCATGGACAACTGACAGATTTTTCTAGCTATGTTTTTTCCCTTACAGTAGGTCTGTGAAAAGAAAAATTGCTTGAGTTACACACCACCTATTGATTTATTGTTAACCCAGACATAACATGGCATTAAAGCAAATCTAAACCCTCTTAAAGTTTCAACAGAACTGGAAATTCATCTAACTGGCCTTGTTAAAATAATATTTGAAATGCAGCAATGTTAAGTATCAGTGGAAAAGCTTTCTCCAATATTAATGAATTGCTGAAGTCTTTTCAAAATAATGAAATGTATTATGACTATTATACTAACCATAATAACTGGAGCCCCAAGTTTATATTAGGAAGGTAAACAGCATAGGTCAACCTCTTAGATGTCAGAGACCATTCTTTACTGTGGGAATCATTATTATCATCATCATCATCACCCACTCCCATAATCTGAAGATTATGGGACAAATACCAGTTTACACTAACAAAGATCTGTCCGACAGACCATTAATCACTATTAAATCTAATGTCTAAGCATACAGATATGAAATGCAAAAAAAGCGGTAGCAAAACTAGGAATTTCAGATTGAAAATAGTCAGCATATAGATTAGCATTTCTAATCTAGGAACTTATTTAAGATCAGTTCTTGTTCTGAAATACCATATTGTTGGTGTGCTTATATAACTGCAAACCTCCTATCAATTATTGATAGAAAAGCAGTTAAAGATACAGTTTCCATGTCTCCATTTACACTCCCACAAAATATATGTCTTCACTTCAAAAACAATGCCTTTTGACATTTGATGTATTTTGGAGATGGGCTAGTATTTGGATGAAGAGTCCGGCAGGGGGAGATCGCGACCACCGCCTCATTGACCACCTACCCAAATGATACAACCTACTCAAAAGAGAACAATGGAAGTGCACAACTGAGTCTGCGCAGTAATTTACATAGGAAGAGAGAGAATTTGCACCAATCATTAGAGAAGATGTTATTGATTATGTATGAATGTAATGAATATGCATGTATTTGATCAATATAACCTGATTGGAACAGGTGCCAGGTATGCACGTTAGGTGGAGCGATCCCCCGTGCATCCAGTGCTGTGAATAAAGAATGCCTGCCTTTTAACACTACATTGGTGTTACGAGGTATATTCCTCCCAATTTTGGTGACAACAGGAGTGGGTAATGTTAAAAACAGTATTTTTTTACATTGTTATTTAAAATGCAGTGCAAACATGAATTGAATACGGACTTGAAAACAATCCAGATCAGTTGACCTCCAACACCATACAGAGAGCATAAAGAAAATGCAAACAAAAACCATGAGAAAACTTCCTGCAGAGTACTGTTAATAAACAAACAGGCTTCTCCAAGATTCATAATCCTTATGGATGAACAGTTTAGAAAGTTAAGTCTAGCCAGTCAGCTATTTCTACCATCTGAAGCAATACAGCAGAAAAAATTTTGAAGTGATCTTATACTCATGGACAACTGACAGATTTTTCTAGCTATGTTTTTTCCCTTACAGTAGGTCTGTGAAAAGAAAAATTGCTTGAGTTACACACCACCTATTGATTTATTGTTAACCCAGACATAACATGGCATTAAAGCAAATCTAAACCCTCTTAAAGTTTCAACAGAACTGGAAATTCATCTAACTGGCCTTGTTAAAATAATATTTGAAATGCAGTAATGTTAAGTATCAGTGGAAAAGCTTTCTCCAATATTAATGAATTGCTGAAGTCTTTTCAAAATAATGAAATGTATTATGACTATTATACTAACCATAATAACTGGAGCCCCAAGTTTATATTAGGAAGGTAAACAGCATAGGTCAACCTCTTAGATGTCAGAGACCATTCTTTACTGTGGGAATCATTATTATCATCATCATCATCACCCACTCCCATAATCTGAAGATTATGGTACAAATACCAGTTTACACTAACAAAGATCTGTCCGACAGACCATTAATCACTATTAAATCTAATGTCTAAGCATACAGATATGAAATGCAAAAAAAGCGGTAGCAAAACTAGGAATTTCAGATTGAAAATAGTCAGCATATAGATTAGCATTTCTAATCTAGGAACTAATTTAAGATCAGTTCTTGTTCTAAAATACCATATTGTTGGTGTGCTTATATAACTGCAAACCTCCTATCAATTATTGATAGAAAAGCAGTTAAAGATACAGTTTCCATGTCTCCATTTACACTCCCACAAAATATATGTCTTCACTTCAAAAACAATGCCTTTTGACATTTGATGTATTTTGGAGATGGGCTAGTATTTGGATGAAGAGGGTATAGCAAGCACACATCTAGGACCCTAACAGACAGTTCCCCTGTGAACCTGGGATCAGCCAACCTAGTGTCAGCACAGGAGCCCTGGGAACTGCTCCCTAAAGGGAATTCTCCAGGTGTAGCCCATTACTATCAATTCTGAGCAGCTTTGTAGGGAACACTGACATCTCAGCCTAGCAGAGTTGAAACTTGTCTCTTCAATCCCTTTTCTTATCCTCTTTGAGGCTTATTAGCCTACTCCATAGCCTATGTCTGGGATGCCTGACAGAAAGGAGCTAGTCTGCTATCCAAGGGACACAGGCTGTCTGCATGAGTTTTTAATCATCCTTTCACCAAACCCCCAATATTTATTTAGAGAATCAACATTATTCTGACAGCTATTTCTCTGGCTGCATTCCTTTCTCATTCTTCTGCCGGTTTAGCAGAAGTACTGCCAGTACACTATATTCTACAGGGTGGTATTTCTGCTGGCTATTTCACTACACTGGCATTATAACCCTGTCACTGTAAAGAGCTATGCATTTTTTGCAACAGCTCCTGAAGTCTCACCTTCTTCCAGCTCATAGATTTGATACTGGGAAAGAAAAATGCTCAGACTAAAGTACGAAGAAATTGCAGGGGGGGAAGACATAGTCACTGTTACATTACAAATCCTACTGACTAAGGCTCTGAAAGTTCACATTAATCAAAGATGTAAGAGCATCCTGATACTCTACTATCTCCCACTGCTGGTTTTGCCAGCAGACTTGTTATCACAGCAGTGACTAACAAATGCCACAAAGATCATCGTTTCTTCCACTCACAGTTATGAAAACAAACAAACAAACAAAATCCCTGAGGTGTAATTAAATAAACAGACCATCAATGAGGCAATCTCTCTGTAATTATGCACAGTGCTGCTATGTAGCTTACAACAAAATGAATAAGGAATAGCATTGTACACTATTTATTCTCATCTGTTAAGTAGTTTCCCACCTTTGCTCTTCCCTTACAGCCTTGGGTGCATCTCTATCAATACCGTATGCTCCTCTGGGCAGGGAATTTCTTTTACTCCAGGCTTGTGCTACTCTGTACAACAAAGTCCCAAGACAGTCTCATGTTAAGGGAAGACACATGAACACAACATGTAACAGCTACACCCCAGCAGGCTGGCATTCTCCTTCCATACCGACTCTCTGAGGGAATCTACATTCTAATAAATGGACAGCTAAATAAACATTTTGTGAGTTCTTTTTGTCAATAGCTATAAAGAAAAGGTTGTACATCTTACACATGTAAAAGTAACAGGTTACAACTACTAAATAAACTTAACTATGGATTTCTCCCACTTAGTGCCTTTTCTATTAAAAGCTAAAGTGATGTTATCTTCATTTATAAGGGAAAATCAGAAGAACTGCCACACACGACAAAAAGGGAGCATAGTGAAAGGGGTGTTAATTCTGAAAAAAAAGCATCAGCTGACTAGCTTCTCAGTATCTGTAAAAAAAAAAAAACAAAAAAAAAAACCCAAAAAAACCCCACATGAAAATCTGGCTTGTGTGAGGTACTTGTTAAATACAAATCAAACACCTGTCAACCAGCTGGGCCGCGTGTGTCACTGCTGAGCCATCTGCAGAAACACACCCCGCGCCAGTTGCTTTACTTAGCGTGGCCTGGGAACAAGAATCCATTAGACAGAAAGTCAACAGTGGAATTAGCAGCACTTTTTCTTTTAGTGCCCTTCCACTTACTTGTTTGACTTCTTGTGTTTCTATTTTTGGGAGCCTCATGCCAGAGCAACAGTGCTGACTGCTGATTAGACAAGACTTGGCCCAGCCTCAGCGTGTCACATTGATTTAATCGATTCAGACTTGAAACATGCAGCATGAATCTTAGGTGTTGATAAATACTGGCTAGCCGTGGGGATTAAAAAAAAAAAAAATCCTGTTTTCCAATACCTGTGAATTATTTTACTACATGAATAAAAAGCAGCTTTTCTGTCCAACAATTTGGTATCTATGAATGAAAAGAAAAAACCCAATTTACATGGAATTTGGAATATAAAACTTACAGTATAATTTCTAAGTTTTTTGGGGGAAAGAAGTATATTCATTGACATTAAAAATTCACATCTTAGATGGATTTGCTTTAAATAATTATATGACTAATACAATTCACCCACCAAAACCAGGGCAGAGTTAACAGTTAACAGGTCACAAGCCACAGCAGCCAACTGTATTATTTTTAACCTCTGTACAGTTTTTGCTACATATACATTTTCTATTACATGAGGCTAACTTTTTTTTTAAGTTTCATACACTATTTGTAATAAAAGTTGTTAGCCACAGAGAAAATACTGTGGGAGAAAATACTGCTGTATATAAGCTAAATAAATTGCAGTAACATAGGTTATTAATTTTTAAATTATCCTAATAGAGATCAATGATTCATCAGGCCCGAAATCTAGAATTTGGTGAAGTTCAATATCTAATTCCTCAAAAGAAAACAAACAAAACTAAGCAAAACGTGTCAGACAAGCTGTGCAATGGCTGCAGTACAGTGAGAAAGTTCCTTCCTCTCCGATTAGTCCATCTCCTGCAACACACTGCTGCCAACTTTTACAACACTAAGTCTTGGCAATACTGGGTATTCTTCCTAAAGCTCTACTTTCTGATGAGATGTGAAAACCTCTGAATATTAGTTTCAAAACCTACAGTCTCTAGCTCTCGCAACTGAAGGAGGAAAAAAAAAAAAAAAAAAGAAATCTATCTATGTGCCACAGAAACCTCACAGAAAGAACCCAATAAATATAATTTAAGAACAATTGAAGAAAAATCCTCAAGCCTCCCCCCGCCCTTCCAAAGTCTGTAAGGTCCTGACTGAGGCTTTTCAAACATAGTCAAGAATCCCAGAGCCAGGCAGGCTCACAGCTAGAGTATTCATGAATCTCTGATTAAGGAACAAAGAGCTGCATTTAACGACTGCATTATTTAACAACCGCATTATTTTTTACTTCCACATTACATAACACACCAACAAAAGCCCGTCCTGCGTGGCAGTGTGCCACCCTCAGTTTTGCTCCCAGCAGCCCAGACCCCTGCAAAATGGATGGTGACCTCTGGTTTCTTTGGCCACACCTCACCTCACAATAGCGGCTGCTGCACGCCGGGCCCCCGGGGACTGGCCACGTTTTGTTGGTTATTACAGTTTCACTGCAAATACCAGAGGGTATACCCTTCCACCCCCACTCTTATCTCACCAGTGTCACTCGCCTGAAGGAGCCCACGGCTTTGATGCCGAGCAATACAACCATTAGCGTCTGGCTCCCAAAACACATTTGCACTTTTGTTCTAGGGAGAGGTACTAATCTGATTTTGAGGGAAACCACAAGAGGACAGAAGACAATGCCAGAACTTTGCTCAAACGGGTTAGCTGACAGACTGAAGCATAAATTTTTTTCCCCGCAAAAAGCAATGATTGTTGAATTAAAAATGAAGTCTCTGCTCACCAAGAGTACACAACCTACAGCGGTCACTAGCACCGTTCCCTCCAGAATGGAAATAACACCCGGGCAGTGTCACTGCACGCAGGGTAATTTGATTCCACGGAGCCTTCTACTGAGAACTGAACTGAACTGCTGTCGTTTAGCTTTAGGAATTGAAAAACCAGGGAGCTCAACAGTTCCTGGAGTTGTGAACTGCAAAAATCACCTAATAAGGCAAAAATAAGTCAGCACAGCAGACAGCTCTCTGGAATCAAATTTATGATCAAAGGCTATTCAAAACACTTCCTTGTAACGCGAAGGAGACGGCGAGAGCAGGCAAGCAAGAACTATACGTGCTGAAGCAATGAAACAAGTTTTGGAAAACATAATGGTCTAAAGCATATTTGCCCAGTAAGATTTTTAGAAAGCATATTCATGCATCAGAAAGCTATAGAGAGCTACTATTTTCACATTCATCCATCTCTTACAATCAGATGTATGCTAATTCTACACAAAGTTATCACTGAAAACTCAACAAGAATCCAAGAAATCTGTACCCAATTTTGTTGCCATAATAGAAGTGTCCAACTCATTTCCAATGGCTAGCAATTCCCAAAATCAAGGCTTTAACACAGTGGTAATAAAGCTTCTAACTGTAAAACAACTGTTTGTCTTTGTTGAGACTGATCTATGTATTTCATTACCCACATGTAAAACCCAGTTCTAAAAGATTTGCACCTATTTCCTATTAAAATGTTGTTTCGACTTTCTAAGTCTTACAGCTCACAACTCTCCTACTTTGAAAAGCTTTCTGATGTCAAATAAATTTTCCTATATTAGTGATTATACTTTTTATCTCTATTGGAGGCTCCAGAGTAAAGCAGTAGAAGAATTTTTTCAAAAGCTGTGTAATTTGCACAGTTTATGTCCATACCTGATCTAAAAATATTGAAATATAACTGATCAGCAATGACAGGAGCTCAGAAATTGGATGGCACTGAATGGAAGACAGACAAACTGAGTAAGATGGCTTTAAGCAATACCTATCCAGTGCTCCACATGCATTTTTGGAAGCTTTCTCAGAGATGCTGATGAGCTACTTCGGAAATATCCTGACCCCTGCCAAGGATCTGTACAGCACATGAAATGTGGAAGGCACTGTGTCCAGAGATCTTTCGAGACAGCTGCAAGGAAAAGACTGCATTACTATAAGCTCAACACCAATGTCTCCTCAGATTTGTACATTTGCATGACTGATTGATGCTCCAGGGGCATATGCTGAACTGGCATTATAGGCCATACATCCATGGCTGTTCTGCAAAGTCAAATATGCCTTGGAAAATTCTAGACAGGGTTTCCATGGTCTAGCTGGAGCAACAGGGAAAGCAGGTTAATGGGCACAAGGATCTTCATGATGACACGATTTGATTTGGATGTATATTTAACAAGTTTCTGATTGTGGATTTTATAACATAGCTGGCCCTGAAGACCTGACCCTGGAGTAACTCAGTACAGATATAGGCATTAAAAGCATCTCCGGAAGTAATTTGAAGTCACATGCTACACTAGAATGTAATTTATAATTTTTTTCTAAAATTATAAATTAATGTATATATATTTAAATCATGTTGGAAAACAAAGTACTGGACATTTCTAAGCCGTATTTTACATTGAGCTTCTGAATTCAATTTCTTCTCCTTAAAAAAAAAAAAAAAAAAAAAAAAAAAAAATCTTATAATGCAGCAGTTTTCAAACTCATTTTCTCAGGTACCACTAAGGGAAAGGGCAGCGCTTCCGACCAGGCCATGCAAAGTAGGCTGTTCAGGAAGTGTTAACATGCTGTTGTGATGCAGCACGCATATCACAAATGGTATCTGTATCATAGATAAGATAAAGGAAACTCTTTTACTAATTGTTTCCTTGCCTGTGCCAAATATAAAGGGAACCCTATTACAAAAGGGTAATCAAATTTAACAAGAATAAAATCATCAGTTAGGTTTCAGTCAGTTAAAACTGAAGACAGCACACTGATAATGGACTTGAGCAAACTGGTTACAGATAAACATCTCATACAGTTAAATGAGAAAAACATCACCACAAACAGCATTATATATTCTAGTCCTGTTATCTTGTAGCTCAAAAATACATGAGTTCATGTACATTTTGTTGGGTCATCATCACAAATACATGCAAGCGAACAAAAGAAGGAACAATCCTTTCAACAGATATCTATTGCACAGTTTCATGTAAACCCAACCTCATTTTCATGACTCTTAAAGTACAAATAGCACTCATACACTTGGTAGAACTCTTGAAATGTACACTCAATTTTTTCCTCTAGTCTGACTTCGAATAAATATCTAAGTTGTGTAGTGATAAACATTGTTTTTATTCACATAAGCATTTCTTTCTCCTTTCAGTCTGTCTAAACTGTTTATTTTAGTAATACACTGCAGGAGCACCCATACAGCGTAGTAGCAAATGCACAGCATATTGAATACTTCAGTGCTTCTTCAGGCTTACTGTGCAAAACCAGCTATTTTAAAAATCTTACTCAATATATTTAATATTTTAGGATGTCTGTTCATAATCTAGATTGCAAAAAAAATTAGTACAAGAAACTATGACAGTAAAGCCAAGTAATTTGAAATTCAAGTATTAAACTGAATGGCGTCACAAGTATTTCACAAAACATAGTTTAAGAAACACAGATGCATAATCTCTATCACTATGAATTGTATACTATGAACCATAAGAAAGTAATTACTATGGAGGTTTGGATTAAGGGGAGCAGACAAAAATAGTTAGTTTGGTAAGTCTTCTGAATTTTCTGAATTACATTTCTGCCTACATCAGTTTTATTTATCAGTTTATTTATGAGAAAGAAGAAAAATTATTTTCACAAGAGAAAAAAATAAACAAATATGGAATGGCCAAGAACAGAACCAATTACTCACCTTCAGCAGCTTGAGTCTTTTAAGCCTTGCAGCCATCAGCACATTCTCAGATGCTTAAGAGCTTTTCGGCTAGCAGGACCCATAACACACATAAGCCATAACTCCCCAAGAGGCTTAGTACTTTGTATCAAAGTACATGCCATGGTAGCAACCTATCTCTCGGAACCAGGAAAGCTCCTGCTAAACTTTTCAAGTACACAGAAATTGTCCACCCCCTAAAATGTGATATGCCAAGACAGTTGAGAGGTTCATCTTGACTGCCAAGGCATCATAGACCAGCAAAAAAACCCCAAACGAACCCCACCAAACAGGACTACATCACCTACCATCCAGGACATAAATAAACTTTTAACTTGGAGCTTCATTGTCACGGCATTATAGACCCAGAAGCAAAGAGAAGGAAAGGACTTGAGTTATTTGGCTGAGTGACGTAAGAAGTGCAGGAAACAGAAAAATCTTAGCTACAGAGAGGCAAATTAAAAGTTTACAAAAAGCTTAGGAAAGGAAAGGGACAGAATGAACTCCCTATAAATGAGAACAGAAAGATCTGGCATTTTTGTTCTGCCCCCCGCCCCAAGCAAAGGTCTAAGCACACATTTTTAAGGCTAGAATACTTGATCTTCTCATCATGGTTCAAAGTGTACACCTCCTTAGGTTGTCAGACTAATTGGAAGGTCTACACATATGCTACAAAAGGAGGCTCCAACACATGATATGCTTAGTGCAAAGTCTAATTGTTTCCTAGGCTGGAAGAGTAGAGAAACTAACCCTGTTTTCTCATGATACAAAATGCACATTTGACCATCCTTATCTGTGTCAATGCCCCAGCAGGTGCTACAGAAAGGACCTGCACAAATGCAGCCTGTATGGAAGTAACAAGACACTATGACTTCAGCAAAGGAAAAGCCTGTGGAACTCACCAACAGGAGAGTCCTCTCACCATTTCAGTATGACAGGAACACTAAGAAAATAATCACATTTTTTTAATAGGAATAATTTCCAGCGGTGTATCAACCTTGCTCAGATTACACCAGTGGTGTGACCCTGCACACAGCAATGGTGTGCGAAGACCATTCTTCATGGCAGAGCAATCAGTTCTTGCTGTCATAATGAGGTTAAAAGTCTAACTGCTAGATCAGGGTTGCTTAACTTGTGGAGCCTGATTTGCAGCAGATAGGTGACTGCCATCCTACACCTTAGAGAGCACTCCAGTCACCTCAATTGTCTGCTTCAGGGACAGATTTAATTTCTCAGGCCAAAGAGCCACCACGCTGGCTGCAATCTAATTATACTAAAGGGCTTCAGAAGTGTATGCAGAGACAATTTCACTTGCTGATCACCAAAAAGTAGGCTAACACAGTGCTTCACTTGACATGTGTTTCTTCTGTCCTCACAGACTTTGCTGAACACCTCCAGAAGGCCATAGTAATTCTGATTTACCACAACATTCCAGTTGTTCTTGTATAATGATTTGACAGATACCTTGAACAAGTATCCCCAGAAAGCTGAGCTACAAATCAGTCCTGATTGCAGGAAGGGGATCATGGCAAGACATTCCATATCTTCTGGTAGTCTACAAATGAAGCGAGTTTCCTTCCAAGGGAGGACTACTGCCCTTTTATTTTTTAGAACTATAAACTAACACCACAGAACTCTCTCCTCTGATACTCAAGAATTTCTTCTGTTATCCTAAGGAGGATCTACTATTTAAAAAGTAACTCTTAAGATGGGTCCCTGAAAAAGGACAGGGATGAAGGAATTAGGTAGTTAGACATCAAATAGAGAGTCATGTATGTGATGGTGTCTACAATCTACTGTGTTGTGACATTGGGGGCCTGAGGTAGGGCTCCACAGGGACTGCATTTGATTCTTGAATCTCTAGATTGGTCATCAGCACTGTCACACTGACTGCCTTAGCCCTGCAGGCAAATGAGAGGACAGGCATGTTGTGTTCCATTGCCAGTCAGTGGAAGCCTCATTTTTTACACTGGCAGTTTACAAGAACTGCAGTAGAAAAATCAGCAAAACTACAGAACCATGGCCTGAACACTCATCTGTTTTCTTTTGGGTGTTAAAGCTATTCTTATGTCACCCTAGAGTCATCAAGACTTAAACGTTGTTCTCTGTATTAGTCCACAGCAGGTCCAACCTCTCAAATGGCAAGAACCTCCTAAAAGTCTACACCACTTAGATCCGCACCTACTATCCAGTACAACTGTTGAAAAACCACTGCAGCATTTAGTGAATGAGAAATTATGTTGTCAGTGACAGCAAGAGTTAAAAATGACAGAAAGTCAAGTATCACATTTGAGGAGGGACTGAAGATATGTGAGGTACACAATCTATTTTCAGACTTTATATCCCTGAAAGTCAAGGCCATATATGAAGCCTTAAAGATTTCTCACCATTTACACAAACCTTGAAAATTAAGTATATGACCATGGAGCAATTTTTTGGGAGATTCTCCTGGTAAGATTCTCTCAAGTAATAAAGTATAATGGATAGGATTATTCTAACTTTAGTTTTTCACTACAATGTCAGGTATGTTTGAGCTAATCAAATCTACAGAAACAGGCCTTCTAATAGCCACTTTTAAAATGGGTCAAATGAATTTATATTGTTGGCTTACTCATAGCAAAATGAGTAAGATCTGCAATGTATTTCTTCATAGAATCATAGAATGGTTTGAGTTGGAAGGGACCTTAAAGATCATCTAGTTCCAATCCCCCAGCAATGAGCAAGGACACCTTCCACTAGACCAGGTTGCTCAAAGCCCCATTCAACCCTGCCTTGAAGACTTCCAGGGAGAGGGCATCCATAACTCCTCTGGGCAACCTGCTCCAGTGCCTCACCACCTTCAGTGAAGAATTTCTTCCTTAGATCAAATCTAAATCTACCCTCTTTCAGTTTAAAGCCATTACTCCTTGTCCTAATCACTACATGCCCTTGTAAAAAGTCCCTCTCCAGCTTTCTTGTGGGCCCCCTTCAGGAACTAGAGGTCTGGTAGAAGGTGTCCTTGCAGCCTTCTCTTCCCCAGGCTGAACAACCCCAACTCTCTCAGCCTGTCCTCATAGGAGAGGTGCTCCAGACCTCTGATCATCTTCCTGGCCCTCTTCTGGACTCACTCCAACAGTTCCATGTCATTCTTGTGCTGAGGGCTCCAGAGCTGGATGCAGTACTGCAGGTAGGGTTTCACAAGAGTGGAGTAAAGGGGCAGAATCACCTCTCTCGACCTGCTGGCCACGCTTCTCCTGATGCAGCCCAGGATATGGTTGGCCTTCTGTGCTGTGAGTGCACATTGCCGGCTCGTGTCCAACTTTTCATCCACCTGTACCCCCAAGTCCTTCTCAGCAAGACTGCTGTCCTTCCATTCTCCAACCAGCCTGCACTCCACCCTAACCCATGTTGCACTTGGACTTGCTGAACTTTATGAGGTTTGCATGAGTCCACCTCTCAAGCCTGTCAAGGTCCCTCTGGGATGTCATCCCTTCCCTCCACAGTGTTGACCGTACCACACAGCTTGGTGTTATCAGTAAACCTGCTGAGAGTGCACTCAATCCCAGCGTCCGTGTCGCTGACAAAGATATTAAACAGTGCTGCTCCCAGTACCACCCCCTGAGGACCACCGCTCGTTGTTGGTCTCCACTTAGACATCGAGCAATTGACCGCAACTCTCTGAGTGCAACCATCCAGCCAATTCCTTACCCACCAAGTTGTCCATCTGTCAAATCCACGTCTCTCCAATTTAAAGACAAGGATGTCGTGTGGGATAGTGTCAAATGCTTTGCACAAGTCCAGGTAGATGACGTCAGTTGCTCTTCCCTTATCTACCAACACTGAAACCCTGTCACAGAAGGCCACCAAATTTGTCAGGCACGATTTGCCCTTAGTGAAGCCATGCTGGCTGTCATCAACGGCCTCCTTATTTTCCATGTGCCTTAGCTTAGTTTCCAGAAGGATCTGTTCCACAGTCTTGCCAGGCCCAGAGGTGAGACTGATTGGCCTGTACTTCCTCGGGCCTTCCTTTTTTCCCCCCTTTTTAAAAATTGGAGTTATGTTTCTCCATTTCCAGTCAGTGGGAACTTCACAGGACTGCCACAACTTCTCAAATATGATGGATAGTGGCTTGGCAACTTCATCTGCCAGTTATTCTCTAAATTTTTATCCAGGGAAAGAAGTATGAACAATGGAGTATTGCAGTGGACAGTTTTTGGGTGTATCAGAAAGAGCCCCTCTGCTCTCTGGAGCCTCAAACTGAATTTACATAAAAAATAATTGTATTGTTTCTTTTTTGTTTTTCCTGTTTCTGACTAGTGACTCACGGGGCACATCTGCACAAAGTTCAGAAAAATACAGTGCAGAAAAACATAAAAATAGCCATAGCAGTCAAACAAATATAACATCTCGAACAAAAGATAATGCGTAATGAGGAGTTTAAGAGGATAAACAAACAGCAGTAGCTCCTGAGAATGATCTCCTAGCATTGCACAGTCTGCACCTCAACTTTCTGAAATGCAGGAGATGCCTTTGCATATAACAGCGCTTAGAGTATTTTTATTCCTTTACTTTGTTCAGTTGTCTTTGAATCTATGTACCTTTTCACAGAACATCCCAGAGAAAGGAGCACAAAAATAACAGATGCACACAAATTTACATAGCTCTTGATGCATCAACTGAGAGACAGAGCATGTTAACACCATTCACATAATGAGGAAAATAAAGTAATTCTACTCCAGAAAGGAGCTAATAATTTCACACAGCACTGTACTACTCTGCATAGACATGGTACCTCTTGCTAGTAGAAGCTGGGTGGCTGCATCTGTTTCTTCATCTAGCTATGCATGTGCAAAATATTTTGTTTGCCCCCTTTGTTTATTTTTTGAACAGCTTTTGGATTTGCTAGTTTCAGATTCCATGGTAGTTCATTTTTAATTTGCAACAATGGTATGGCTTTTATGTACTCTGAATTAAAAGAGTTATAATGTTCAGGAAAAGTACAGTGCCTTGATATTAAATATGATCTGTCTGTTGAGCCTTACGTAAACTAACAGGAGCTTTGGGATTTGGCCTGACGGTGAATCTGCAAGGCGCTAAGCAAAAAAAAAAAAAAAACAAAAAAACAAAAAACCCAAACAGTATTAACCATGGAAACTGTAATAATAACTTGTACTGGAAAAGCAACATAGCCTGGTAGTTTCAAAGAAAGATAACATCAGAGAAGGATGCCAGAAAGCGCCAAGGGAAAACACGGCTTCATTCTAAATCAATCTCATTCAATCTACAATGTTTTACAATAACTCTTTCCATTAATTCACATCTGGGAGCACAGTAAAGTAAAAACTGTCTAGCTGGATCAAATAAAAGGTTTCTCTAGTCAAGTATATGACTACTATTGTGGCAACAACAGACGTCTACAGAAAAGTATAACGACAGGGCAACCGTACAGACTTCACCAGTGGGTTTCACAGACTTCAGCATCTTGGAGCTCAAGAACTTTCAGACGAGCAGCAGTGTCTCTCTGACACGCTCCATGGATTTCTATTCCATCAACTTTCTAATAAGTTTCAGACTGTCTAAATCCTGTGGCAGTGTTCAAACTGTAATCATGTAATAGGAAGATTGAGCCCTTTCTATCCTTTTTGAACTTGCTATCAGATAGGTTTGATGCTCTAGTTTGCACACTGAAAAGGAGAGTAAAATAAATAATTAAATATCTATTAATCTTTTTCTGTTCCATTCATGATTGTATACAGCACAGAATAGGACATATTTAATCTCAGTTGTGCGTTTTCCAACTTCAGGTCCACATTGTCACATCTTAATTGGAAAATGCCCAATGCTCTTGATCACTCTTGACACCTTCTCTAAAACTTTTCCAGTAATATACGATTCACTCCAAGATGTGGGAACCAGAACTGTATACATCATTCAAGATGCAGCATAATACAGTTTCATTAATAACAGTGACATTAAGATGCTTTTGCTTTGTTCCCTGTTCTCTTCCTAATTATTCCTAAATTCGTTTTGTTTATTTGACTAGTACTTAACAGTGAGTGTATGTTTTCATGAACAGTAAAATAGCTAGTCCAGAGTCCAACATGAAATATGTAACACTTGCTTTGGTTTTTCTCTTCATCTGCATCACTTCACTATTATTTTCTCTGAGGTTTACATAACACTTCATGATTCAGTCCCTCAATATTGCAAAGCCCTTTGAACATCTTTGCAGCCTGCTTTCCATTTTTATTCCACATATAACTTGGCATCAGCAGCAAATACTGTTTTTTTAAACTCGTCTCTTTGGTAATATTATATAACTTCATACCTTTTTTAACAAAACACAATTTGAGACAAAAATAGTAAGTAAAAATAAAAGATAGCTTTATAATTCTATATTCTGTTAATTACAGATTTTAAACCTGACAGTTGAAGTGAAAATCTGCTCCTTTCAGTACTCAGAAACCTGGATAATTACAAAATAAACCAAACCCTCTGCCATTACTAAAATGTTGCACGCATATGAAAGCAGCATGTCAACCAATAAAGAGCAATATTGAAATTCTGAGCCTCTCACAGGAACAGCTGCCTTTAAAAGGCATACTTATTTATGGCACTGAAAGAACAGAAACTTGAAGAACATGATGAAAAAGAAGCTAGAATGACAGAATTGAGGGTTGAGGACTTAAATCGTGATGCTAAAGATACCACTGAAACAAAAACAAAACAAACAAAAAAAATCAGTGAACTGCACTAACACGTATGTCTGGAGAGTTTCATTCATTTATATATTAACTGGCTTCCATGTATATGCAGAAAATCCACTGTTATTTCAACTGCTACTATGGAACATAAAAAACCCAAAAGAGGCCAAATTATTAGAAACTCCAGCAACATGCTGTTTCCTCAGTGTTATGCGAGCTGTCCTCTATACTGAAGATGCTGGATATTAGACTAGCAGACTTCCTCTAATACAGGTAACTAGCTCTGAACTCAATAAATGTGTACAACTGCCTTAATTCACACAACTAACATCCTGAAATGAAGTGAAACTTATCCTCTTGAATACACAGGTATGCTGACAGGCTGCTTTAGGGATGGCTATTCCCAAGTCTTTCCTTAGAGGTCAGTGGTGTTTATCTCAAAGCTCTACCAAGTGGCCCTGTTGAGAGCACAGAGCTCTTTTCTAGGCTTGCAGACCACAAACTGCACAGTCGAACAAGTGGCTTCCTTTGGTCTGTATAGCCCCCCCTTCTAGGAAAAAAATCCCCAAACCAAACGAACAAACAAGCACATCTACAGAGAATACTACTGGTCTGAATGGCTTTTTCAGCATGGTACAGAAACATGGCAATGCAGATAAGAGTTCATTTTCTAACAGAAGTCTTCTATCCTCCCATTTCTGTACATAATTACAGATAAGCCACTGACATAATGAACGCTTCCCGTGGGTCAAATTACATATGAATATACACAAACATACCTTTTCACCAGGAAGACCAGCAACACCATCCTGTCCTTTTGTGCCCTTTTCACCCTACAAAACAAATTATTCAGTTAGAAGTTCTAAAGACTTTTGAGGCTAACAACAACTACTCAGGTCATATCTGATTCAACAGAGAAGCATCTTCTGTGCTGCTAATGCTTAGTAATGTAACCACTGCAGAGGAGGATACATTTTAAAACACCTATGTCAATTAAGACCCTCATCTGACATATACTTGCACATGCACATTTCCATAAAAAGCAGGTCTGATGATTTTAACTAATGATGATGAAACTAACTGCAACAGCAGAGTGAAGCCAAGTGGGTCCATTTTCACTGGGTTGAGTGTGTTCGACACTGAGAAAGCTCAACATGCAATACAGATTTGTTTCGTCTAAAAGTCACATGACCGCAATATTTTTTATAAGACACTGTTTAAACTCAGTTCCTCTCTCCAGCTCTTTTACCCCCTCAGAGAAATCAAACCATAAGCAATCTATAAGAAAATTTTAGTTTTAAGAGACAAATGACTGACTGATCAGGAATAGAAGATCCCAGTGGCTGCAAATTGGACCATGAGTCTTAAAAATGATTGAAGAAAGCATCAAACACAGAAATTTTGCTTCATAATGTCAAGTGTAAGGGTTACAAAGTTTAAAATAAAAATCGAGTGGCTGCTAGAGGAATATAATGAACGCATTGAAACCATATTATAGTCTTTATTTAAAAACAAAACATTAGGTTTGTCCACTTGTACCAAGAAGAGAACATTCTCTAGCAAACAGAAAATGCCGCAGCCTTTTTTGTTGTAATCCAGTTCTTTATTAAGAAAACATCACTGGTTTGAAAAGAATTAACTATCAAATTGTTCTTCGAGAGAAAGGCTTGCACAACGAAGAGAAGCTACATTTACACAAATAATTGTTCCTAAAATAAGTGTAAACCTAGGTTTGGAGCCCAAATCTAAATCTGCAAACCCAAAAGCCCCTGCTGAGGAATGATAGTGCCCAAGGCCTCTAAACTTACAAAGTGTGTAACTTTTTAAATAGCAGGATCCTGGAAACTCGTAATTCTGATAATCAGAATATGCAGAAACTTCTTGGTACTAGGCAAAGTTCATCAGTTTAGTCAGTAAACCCACCCTGCAGTAACAAATACCAGCTTCTCATGATCTTTCCAGAGATGATACACACACAGTGCTGCAGTGACTTCTTTTTCTTCTGTTACATATAGGACAGGGGACGCTTAACAGCAAAGCAGAAAGGCTTTGTCTAGGTCACAGAATGTACATGTTCTGTGCCCTCCGCAGCCCACAAGTGCTCCCAGCCTGCACCCCACTTGCCGGGACTGCTGATGCCTGCCAACACACTGGTAGCCATGGGATCTAAAGTTGTTCCAAAGTTCACATGAGGAACATCAGGAACTGCACAAGTGAATGGCATCCCAGCAGCTTGGTGTCTTTCCTGAGAGCAAGGAGACCAGGTTCCTAGCTGAATGACCGCTCCTGTATTTGACATGAGGCTGTCCCCAAATAAAGCGAAAAACCATTTCTTAAATTACCACCTAAGTGTCTCCATCAGGTTTAAAGTGATTTTAATTAATGTAGCTAGGTATCCCAGAACTCAGTATCAGAATACAAACACTGCTGTAAAGCTTTAAAAAAAACTCCAACCCAACAAACAACCAAAAAACCCAAAACAAACCACAGAAAACTCCTGCCAAACCCAAAAATTTGAAAGAGCTTCATAGACAGAATACTGCAGTACCTTTATCTTTTCTGTGCAAACATAACAACTCTGCTGTGAAATGAAGTTATTAACCTTTCTGAAGTTAAGAAAGGAGCAGTAAGATTGACACGAAGTACATAACAACAGTATTTGCTGTATCCCAAAATGGCCATTATAAAACATTTACTCCCCGGTAAAGGAAGGATTTACAATATATGCTTTTCCTCAGCATTCCCTCTAGGCTGTCACACAGCAGATGCTGAATCGGCACACTGTACTCCAAGGTGCTTAAGTGTCCTTATGCGCTACCCAGGGAATCTACGGATCCGATCCAGGGCACCAGAAGGCAGTCTCAGTTAAGTTCTGAGAATTCAATATTTTTGTCTCTATACTCAAGAAAAAAAAAAAAAAAAGAAAAAATAACCCCAAAACCCCAAAGTGCTACAGGTCAGGTTTCCCCGTTACCTTTTTCTTAAACAATGATGTGTCCTAGTGACTGTCACCATAATTTGCCTCTCACCTATCATAAAATTTATCTACTTTCCTTGCCCCCCATTTTAATTTCTTAACAACTATTCACAGAAGCCATCATAAAATAACTGCATGTGTGCAGCCTGGCTCAAAAATCCTTTGTTTATAATTTGTGAACTACGCAAATAAATCAAAATGAGTGACTCCCGGGTGCAGAGTACTATTCCAGCCGTAAGTTTAAACCACTGCTCAGAAGCAACAATGTTCTGGAGGAGCGTATGAGCCATCCCCTATGTCCTTTTTATTCAAATATTGGAACAGTCCTTAGTAAGCTCTATCTTAAAAGCAGACCAAAACCCTGTGTGTGTGAATAGCATGAACCCAGTGGCACTTCGAGAGAGAAAGAAGCAGGACTGCCTCCTGGTTACCTTATCTAATCGCCCACAGAATGACTCTCTTATCTATGCACGCTCTGTTCCTTATGCCACTTGCCAGCATTTTAATAGACCAGAACCACTTTGTTACATTCAGCAGGGTATTTTTATATACTGTATAGTCTAAAATTACACAGCCTGCTACACGCCAGGAAGCCTTTAGTATATATGACTTACTAGCCAATTAACCAAGGCATGTTTACACTTCTGTTCCATTAACTGCAGACAGACTCCCCACCTTGAAAACAATTATTTTCCACTGCAAATTACATCATAAAGTTATGCTTCTATCTTGTAATTGTGATTTTAATAACCACAGTCTGAAAGGTTCTAGTTTTTCATGCTTTTATTCAGTAAGTTTAAACATCAGATACTATAGGTTGTACAACCTGTAACAGTAGTCACACAGGCAGCATGACAGAATAAAGAAAAATAGAGCAAATGCATTCTTAAACTTTTTTTTGTGTTTTGGTTGTTGCGGGTTTTTTTGCTTAATGGCACTTTCCTTTGCTTCTGCAGATCTCAAAGTCCTTCACAAAAGTTAAAAAGCATCCTTTTCTCTTTCTTACACAGTAGATGCCACAAGTATAGAAGCGAGATGAGAAAAACCAGGGTTCCTGACCATCAGGCCTACACCTACAGGCCCTAAATAAATCTCATTTATGCCTTAACAAGAGTATTCTAACTCCCGACACACACTGCAATTGAGCTTTTTAAGTTTATGTAAATAAAATCATAACAATGGGAATAAAGAATCACATTTGCTTCGAACTACCAAAGCCAGCAGAAATACGTGCTGTCAGAAGAACAATTTCATAAGCTGATGAACACTAACAGTACGATGATGGCATTTAAAGGTTAGGAGGTACACTCAGTGGAACATCATTCAAACTTTAAGTCTACTGTTAGGATTGTCCACTAAGGGTAACAGTGAAAATCCTTTTCAACTGAGCACAAGATACTTATTGAACAAAATATTTAAGCCATAGCACATTTTTCAGAAGGTGAGCTCTTGCAAACAAATAGGATGGCTTCTATATTTTTGACAATGTTTATTTTGGTAAACTCATAAGCAGACAGGGTGGAAATGAAAAAAAAAAAAAAAAAGCTTCCGTCAACTTTCTGTAAAGCCAAGCCAAACTAAATTCTTAAAAAGAAATTGCAGACAGCAAACATGCTCCTCTCCAATGATATAAATCAACCTTCTATCTGAAGTGGAAACAATTTTGCACATCTGAGACCACCTGCAGTATTACACTTACGATTATTTTTTTACATTAATGATTTAGAGAGTTTCAAAAGCACTTGACCTTTACCTCTTTGCGCCATGCAGCCTTTATTCAATGCACCTGTTGTAGAACCAGAACTGATATGCTAGTAGCAGACACCACACACAGCACCTTGATTCCTGTACCACACATTACTATTGAAGAATCACGTACAGCAAAGATAGCCTAATGCCAAATGCTGTGATAAAAAGAATGACAAAGTGATAATTTTTCAAGCTAACAAATTACAGTCCTTTCTCAAATAAAATGAAAAAACATTCTTTTAAGGAAGTATTTTATTTAAACACATTCTTTTGTCTCTCAAATTGCAAATCTATTCAAAATATATTTACATTGTGACATGGAGTGGGATTAACTTGACACCTTACTATTTAATCTAGAAAACAAACCTTTTGAGAGGAGGAAAATATTCTCAGCAGGGTTCTGTAGTAACCAGGTACAGGTGACAATTTTAATACTAAGATAAAAGCAAATGCACTTAATAAACAGAAAGAATGACATTAATGTGGCCTAGAGCACACACTGCTGACGTGCTGCATTACAACATTGCTCCTGTCTACAATGAGGACATATTCATTCAGACAAAATTAGTAACCTACATCAGTTGTCAAAACAGTCCTTAAACAAAATCAGTTTTGGTTTTGTAAGATTTGATTAAGTAAATTAGCTTTCCTGGTTTTCATCTCTGCATAGTTATGTGTGTCAATAGCATCAGAAACGTCCAGGTAAGAAAATGTGTATTATTATCAAGAAAGAAATACCAGCACACTCGAAGAGAGTTGTTTCCAGCAGTCGGTGTACTGGAGGGTTTGCAAAAGTGATAATGTGGAAGGTAAAAGAGGTAATGTAAAGGACTCATCCTTTATACTAGATCCGTCATCTGTATGATTAATGTCAGAGGCAGTCCCTGTAAGAAATTATGTAAGCTAAAATTTAAAACTTAGATGTACAGACAGGGAAACAGTTCTTATGACTGTAAAATGATGATAGAAGTATCTCATTAGGAACTTTTAGTTGATGAATACAATAAATTGAAATTTGGGGAATTTGCCAACGGTGAGAAAGAAAACTCATCCCAAAGGTGGCCATAACTCCAGGGTTTCACTGGCACTGGGGGAAAAGTGGGAAACATATGGCTTGGGAAGTATAATCTCTGTTACTCCCAGTAGAAGCTCTTACCTGTGCCCTGACCCGGCAGCGCCGAGGCTCAGCCTCGCCATGGCCTAAGCTGGGTGTCACTGGTTTAACCCCTGCGCTGGTGCCAGTGACTGCTGCCTCCCCTGCTCCAGCTTCAGCTCTGTGTTGGCCCTGCTGGGAAGGGGTGACACCCCCCAATCCCCTGAGCACCTCAGAGTGCTGAGGACTCACTGCCACCCTCTCCATTCCCTCTTGAGGAGGACTTAAATTGCCATCCTCAGGACTGAGATGAATACTGGAATGGTGAATATGGTAACATAGAAAAGAGGTATATATTTAAGACTTTTTAAAGGAAAACAAATTGAACTGCATTACTAATCATGTTTTTCCTTATTAATTTGATATCTTGGACTATGAAATGGTTAAAGCATTAAGTTGGATTACCAATAAATTCTTCGCTCCATAGGCATGGAGTGTTCCCTTCTGCCCATTATAAGATTTTAGTCTACCAAGTACACTGGCAATTCCTGACTTTGTCAACAATCACTGACAGCCAGCCATGTTTTGCCCAAAATTCTTCTTTTGCATGCATTCCAGCTTCTAGGTCCTTATCGATAACCTCTGCAACAAAAAAAACTGGACCAGACAGGAATGATTCTCAAGGCTGCATAACACAATAGATATGCCTTAGCTGGAATGAGGTGGACCTGGGTTATAAGAGAAACAACAGAGGGGGAGGGAAGGAAAACAGGCAGAAAGTGCAGTCAGACACCTCATTTGTTCTCCACCAGTTCTTTTTTTCTTATCATTCTATTACAAATATTTTCCTAGCGCAACAATACATTGCATAAACCTATCTCTACCAATCCTAAAATAGCCTTTTAAATGTCTTTTTCCTTAACTAAAATTTAAATTAATGAAGCTCACTTGAATAGCAACATATTTCTCCATGGTGTGCATCTACAGGCACTTTAATGTTTGAAAGGCCTCTGCCTCTGGCTTTTTGCTCCCTGCTGTCCTTAAAGCATTAACCAATGACCTATTAACACAGCTTGGAATGGTTTAACATTATATCAAAATATTTAATACTCTTTGGATTTCAATTAAAAAAGTCTTTCATGGGCACTAATTTTGCTTAAAAGAAATAAACATAAAGAACATACAATTACTTTTTTTAGCCTCTTTGATAAAGAAAATTAGTTTGCATATTCACTATATATGTAATCATTCCAGTTACTGTGATCCATTTTCTATCTTTCTGAAGAATTTCTACATATTGAGGACAAAACAGGAACTTCACATAGTGATCAAAAGATATTTGCTTACAACAAATATACCTGTAAGAGTCTGAGTAGCTGTATACCATGCTGAAGTAGTAGAAATTGCTTCCAAAACAGAAATCAGTAAATTTCTTACTCAGCTCAACAGAAGAAACCTAGCTCTACAGAACAGATATCAAAATGCGGTAAAGTCACAGGAGACTTCTACCTGACTTGTGACCACTTGAAACTCGTGAAATACACTGTGCTAAGTAAGAATCAAGCTACCACAAGAGTAACATGGTATATTATTCAGGGATAACCTAAACTGTACATTTGACTGCTGCTGCCTCTCAGTTTACATCCAATGGAAAAAAGCTACCAGGCAGTCCCAAAAGTATCTTTCAAGGGCAGAGCTCAGTAAGCAGCAAAAAAAGTTGGTCCTGGTGACTTTTTGAGTCTTAATTATTCAGACATTAAAGAACAGGTCATCCCTTCCTGCAGATAGCTGCAGAAGCTGATCTCCCAGCAAATAAAATCCTGCAGAGCAAACATCCCTGGATCAAGCTTGCACAGGAAACAAAAGGGACAGGGACTACTGCCCTTGAGGCAGTTTTTGCTACACAGTAAGTGGTGTATGGTACCAAACTGAACAGTCTGGTTATTCAAGAAGGGAGACAGTCTTGAAACTGAGCAGCTTCTTCACCCCCAACGCACCAGAGAGAATACTACTATTGTTGAGTGAAGAACTGTCCTCATAATGTCCTCACAAAGCCATAATGGAAGGCCAGGCACACAAATAGGAAGGTCATTCACACAAATGGAATAATTCTGATCAGTGATGCTTCTGTACATTCAGATGGACCGCTTGCCAGAGATGCATCAATATTTGTATGCATGCTTGTTCCAGTGAAAATATGGTACTTGAGTCATTTGGGCCACAATACACTTTGGACTTTGGCTCAGACCTGTTCAGAGGTACCAAAATGAGCCAAGAGTACAGGACTACCAAGAGTACTGCCAAGTTTATAGGAATGAAGTGGAAACAGGCTAATAATTAAATTCAAAATACCTAAAAATGGTTTATCAGGTATCATGCTTTCTATGTGTGATAGGTTAGGTGTTCCTGAACAGGCAAAACAGAGTATGATCTTAGCAAACAGCTATGTTAGGCTGAAGAGAAGGGCAATTTTGGGGGGCTTGAATATAGCCTAACACCAATTTGTGTATGTAGACACTTTCTTGCCAATCCCATACCAAAAAAAGACATGTAAATGCAGTCATACAATTAATTACAGTAGATGGGAAACTGGAATGAGAGAATTAAAAATAAAAGGATAAGGAATATTGTGCTGAACAAGAGTTAATATCAACAGATACAGAAATTTCCTAGGAAAGGAGCTAAAAAATTAACAGTAACTTGTTTTCACTTGGATGCTGTCGTGGCAAGGACATTTAGATATAGGTCATTGGATGCTAATAATAAGATGACTTAGAAGCAGAAGAAAACAATAAAATGAAGAGCTGAGTGCAAGCAATGTGGGGAACAGGCTGAAAAGCATTCATACAACTTACAGAAATCCTGTTTTTTCTGTGACTGGGCAGCAAAGTCATAAAGAAGCTGCCTATTTCATGTAGAACGTATTACAAAATATCCAACCACTCTCCTTTACATAATCTGGCAATAAATCATGTATCCTGCATGTCTGGAATGGTCTGGGGTCTTGCTGCCTCTCCACCTCTAATTATTGATGTAACAAGGCCATCACTGAGAGCAAGCGTTACTGAAAACTTGCATAAATGCAGAGGCGAAGAAAAAAATGGTTCCTAAAGCGTCAGAGAATGTGGCATTCAACTCTGTCATGGTAGGCACTATTCAAGGCAGTATTCATTTGCTCCCAAGGTCAACAGTGAGACTATCTTTTTAATCACAGCAGTGATGTGCCTTCCACCCACCCCCAAACTAAACCAAATAAACCCCCAACTCCAAAGCTAGGAAGTAGCAAGTACTGGTCAGTTATAAGGAAGGTTCAAATTAAGCACTTCTGACTCTAACCTGCTGATTCATCGAATTTTGTGAATTGACATTCACAAATGTCAATTTACTATCATTAGGCTAAGCTGCTGTATGCACATAATATTCAGTGAAGTATCACAGTGGCTGGTCATAAACACATCAAATTTGGACTTATAGGTAGTAGAGGCCACTACCAAAAAAATACCTATTTGTATAAATCTTGAAAGATTTATTTTTCATGAATCTCAAGCTTAACAATTTTCAGTTTTACATCTAAACCAAAAATATTATACTTTGTAATTACCGTGTCAGACATGGCCTCATGCAATTTGCTATCAGTGATGCACAGAAGTCAAAAGAGTTCATTGACTGTTGGGTGGCTTTTGAATCTATGCAGTGAGGGTTTCTTTGTAAAGCAAAGAGGAGAACAGACCCACATGCTTTATTTAGAGGTACTATGCTTAGCATGGTAAATATTGCTAGTTGGTTGTGAGATGGCATGGTAAAAAAACTAGACTTCTAAGTCTCCTTTCTCATCTTAGTAGCAGTAACAGTCTAAACGGATCATGTCAGGAGCTGAAGAGCAGTTTCCCAAATAAATGCTAGGAACCCCACTATGTTGGTAACATAGGCTAGCGCTAACACTGACAATTGTTCTATATACCTGGGATCAGGAAAAATTCATTATTAAATTTGGAAACTGACAGCAATCCCTCTAGGTTCACCTGGGCTACAGAAACTAACGTGCTTAAGCTTTTTCTTTTTTCTTCACATAGGAAGAAGATACAGTATCAAAACTGAAATATATATTAGAGGGGAGGAACTGGGGGGGAAGACACTATCAAAGTATTTACTTAATTTCAATTGACTGTGTAGATAAGCCCTCACAGAACTGGGCCCATTTCAGCCAGGTATTGCAGTCCTAAGAACAGTGCTGGCTGTCCTCACAAAATATTTCAGATCATGTATATTATCAGTGTGCAGTGAGGGAGGATGCTGGTTTAGAACACCTCCAACCTAACCTCTGGATTAGGACGTTCCAGGTATCTTCCTCTCACCCTGCGTTCCCTGAACTCAGAATTCCTATCCACTGTCTTTCTGGCTGATTTGCAGTAGTTTATTCAAGTTGCCCCCTCTATTAGCACAAGAAAAACACATTCCCAGACATGTCCTAATCCAGCATCCTCCAACCAAATTTAGGGAATGGAGTGTGAAGGGAAAACATCTGATATGCTGACTTTTATTACTAGGAAACCCCCAGGCTAAATAACACAGGAATATTACAGTAAGCACTACAGAACAAAAATACAGAATAGGCCCAAGAAAAGGCGCACTGGCTGGGCCTGTCCTAGGGGCTTGCCAATGTCAGGTCCCTCTCTCTTCACAATTAAGAAAGTTACAGGTAAGAGTGACGTCAAAGAATATACAGTGCTGAGGTCAAAGGATTGAATTCATACCCTCCTGCTGATGACTGCAAGGATGAACCCACCGCATAGGATTCTGTCCATCAGCAGTGACGTACACACTCTATACGGGAAAATCCTTGTCACAGACAACATACATGACTTCTCTTTTTTTTTTGGATAAGGGGAACAGACAATGGGACATGCTGACAGGGTTAGGTAAACATGTGCTTCCCAGGCAGGTGAACTGTGTTCCATGAAGCTGATGAGGGACCCCAAAGTGAGACAGCTGTAGGCTGTCTGGCAGGAAGCCCAAGCACAGAACCAGAGACTGACTGGTAACGGATTTAACCTGTGTACAGGGAGATTCCTTTAAGGAAAAACAAAATCCACGAAGTTTCTATTTAAGAAAGATAAGCCAAAGACAAAGATTTGAAAGAGAAAATTCAATTGATATTTTACCTTTTCACCTTTATGTCCTTTCTGGCCTGGCAAACCAGCTACTCCTGGCAATCCTGCTTCTCCCTGATTTTAAAAGAAATCAAAAATCAGGAAAGCAGCAGAATCAAAAGATGTATTTGGTTTGGCTTCCTAGTCTTTATCACAAAAGCCTAACAAAGCAAAGGACTCAGAATAAATATAGTGCAACATCTAGGACAAGAATTTTTTAAAAAGCATTATGTAGAAAATACTTTCTTCTCAAGTATAAGCATTTACACTAAATACAATGCCTAAATACAGTTCTCATTTTTACCATGGATTTTTTTTTGGCATGTATTCAGACAACGAAACCTTACAGATCTCTTCAACTCTAAGTTAACTAAATCTAAAATGTACCGTTTCTTAAGGGGGAAATACAATGTAAGTACATTACAACACTACAAACCAGTACCATGTTTTTCATAACTACAAAAAAAAAAAAAAATCAACTTTTTTTTTTAATACCTAGCAGGATTAAACAGCTAACGCACTAAAAAGCAATAGGAAAAACTCATACTTTATTTGGAAAGCAGTGGCATCTCTCTCTAGATTCTTGCTGCATTCCTGGAAGCGTGTATATCTTGCTGGCATGAACAGTAAGTGGTGATGAAGTCGTAGCAAATAACCTCTCCTCATGTGGGCACTAAAAAAAAAAAAAAAGAAGATTTTCTGATTTCTGGTCCACTTTGATTAACAGATAAATACCATTCAAATGCTATTTTTAAGTTACTTTCTGTTTTAATACTCCTGTACATATGATATTACATAGAAGCCATAATTTCCAAACAGAGGAAAAAGCTGTAGTAAAATGAAGTCTAGACACTGTGATCCTTCTGCACTAAAATCAATGCCAGTTAAAACTGATCTGACTGTGCCAGTTCTTCCTCCTAAAGAGCCCAAACAGAGGAATAAAGTCTCCAAAAATTAGAAGTAGCAAAGCAGAAGATGCCCATGGGAGAATAAAAAAAGAGGGTACTTCTCAGTCTCATCCCATCCTCCAGCCCCCACCCCAAAATGCAAAATGTCAGAGTGAAAGTGAGGGAAAATTCTGTCTTTTTTTGGTAATTAAATACTTTGGGCATGTACAGTTCGGAAACAAACAAAAAGCCAATATTCACCTGCCTGTAACTCTTGAGAGCTGAGCCAACTCAAAGATACACTACAGTACAAGTCAACAGAACCTGATAAATTTCAGAAGCTCTCATTACATTGTAATGAAGTCTCCCGTGAGCCTTCTGTTAAAGAAATTCCCACAGGATTTACAACTCAGCATAGAAATTTGTATCCAGGAATAAATTCCTTCCCTTAAATTACTGAAAATGTAGCCCTTATAATTGGTAAGGAAGTAATGAAAAAATAAATCAGAAAATGTAATGCTGGTTTCGATATGAAGGTCATTAACAAGTAGTCCACCATTTTTTTCTATCTTCAGCATAATTCATACCAATGAAACTGATGGTGCTTTTAGCTATATAGCAGAATGAGTGTTTAGGATGCTATTAATAAAGCCTATCCTTGATCTTTTTGTGTTCACATACAGTTAGGGTTTGTTTTGGTTTTACTTTTTCTGCTACTCTGTCATAACTGCTAAATAAATTGCAGTTCCATGCACAAAGCGGAACCCACAGAAAAAAAACCCATTCATTTCACTTATCCATGAGCTTATACATTCAAGAGAAAACCTGCACTATTATCAGGAATACATTTTGAAACTTATTTGAACAATGAAATATTATTTAGAATTGGAATTTCCCTTGATAAATTAGATCCAGCCTCTTCCATGCTTCTGATCACCTATATCAGTTGTTAGTTCCTAAAAAGTCTTTTGCTCCTCTGTTCTTGGGCAGCTTTATCCCTCCATTTCAGGTACCATTTTCTCCCACCTCTTTGTAGATGAAATTAATTAGTCCTTCTGCACACTCTGTGTTTTTCTGCTGACTGTAGACTGGGTGGTGATGGTACTGCCTGCTATCTCAAAGCAGCCTGCCCTCACAGACTATTCATAACTAGCAGACCAATATTTTAACATGTTTTCTTTCTGAATTTGTTTTCTTTCCCTCCAAATGGGCTTGATGCAGCAAAACAATCACATCCACAAATTCAAGCATTTCTATAGTTCTAGTATCTTCCATTTTACAGATTCAGTCTATCAAAATGAAAGGGAAAAGCGAACCCTCTAAAATAAATCAATGTTTTCCCTTATGTTAAACAATATATACAACTCACCACGTGTTATACAGAAGAAAGTATTTGCCAATTTTGAAACACCTATTCTTCCATGTTAGCATATTGAAATAAGAGAAACATCCTCAACATTTTCCTATTTTTCTTCCTTTCCACTGTCAGGAAGACTCTTTCATGGGCCTTATTTATCATCTGTAAAGCTTCACTAGATACAATTGTTATTGAAATGGCCTTTGTTATTTGAAGCCATCCTCAGGTCATTGCAGTGATTTGTTTCCTACTCTCTGAGACTTCCTCAGTTGCTAATTAGATATTAATCAATGTTAAGAAATGCATTTAAAAAGCACTAGCAGCACCTAGTGCCTTTTACTGAAGTTCCACTGTGCCATTTAGTTAGGCAGCAAGAAAAAATGTACCATGACTCCAGATACAGGATTCACTTTTAGGAGGTAATTAATCTAACACTTCTATTGAATTTTCTTTACAACTCTTTAGTAAGAAACAATGAAGCAATTTCTTTTGTATTACCATTTGCATTTTAACAAATAACTTACCAGGTCTGCAGATATTTCACAACACGTATCTTCTGTTGCAAGTTTTGGATCACAATAAACTGTTATGCGTTGAAGTTCAATCTGTTAAGATGTAAAAAATCATGTGTTAATGGCATGCTTTTTCTTATCTTGGCATAATAAACTTTATCTCTGCAACACTGCGATTTTCCGAAATGACGGAAAAAGAGACAAATCCAAAACAATTATATAGCTCCTCTCTTAAGGAACAATTTATACAGTCTATTATTTTGCTATAAATCATATTTTAGATTTAATTTATCTTTATGTAAGTTACACCCCTCTGTACTGCTCTAGCTATGCTACATAGGCATTTTAGCCCTCTATACGTCCTTCGCAAACCTTCTTTTTAGGAACGTAATTTTCTCCAGTAGTGAACTAGAGTAAAGGTTTGATAAGCTCTCTCAATCACAAATTCTGGACATAAGGCTTCTGTTTCAGAGATTTGGGGTGGATTGGTGAGAAGAACAGCATCAAATTTTAACTAGCTAATCTTGCCCTTGTCTACCTCTCTCTACAACTGTTTTGTATCTTCTTATTATTTCCCTTGCACATGGTATTGAGAAAAGTGACTGTTAGTACAGGATCCACTCTGCTTCCTTCATCAGCTTTATGCCCATGTTTTCCTGCAAACATGGAAATCCCAACTGACAACTTCCACTCATAGAATCATTTAGGTTGGAAAAGACCTTTAAGATCACCAAGTCCAACCATTAACCTAACCCTGCCATCCCACCACTAAACCATGTCCCTAAGCACCTCGTCTACACATCTTTTAAATACCTCCAGGGATGGGGACTCTACCACTTCTCTGGGCAGCCCATTCCAGTGCTTGACAACACTTTTGGTGAAGAATTTTTTCCTAATGTCCAATCAAAACCTGCCCTGGCACAACTTGAGGCTATTTCCCCTTGTCTTATCACCCATTACCAGGGAGGAGAGACCAACACCCACCTCACTACAACCTCCTTTCAGGTAGTTGTAGAGGGTGATAAGGTCTCCTCTCAGCCTCCTCTTCTCCAGACTAAACAACCCCAGTTCCCTCAGCCACTCCTCAGGAGACTTGTGCCCCAGACCCCTCACCAGCTTTGTTGCTTTCCTCTGGACATGTTCCAGCAACACGTCTTTCTTGTAGTGAGGGGCCCAAAACTGAACACAGTATTCAAGGTGCAGGTTATTGTGACCAAAGTGCAGGACCTGGCACTTGGCCTTTTTGAACTTCATACAGCTGGCCTCGTCCTATTGTTCCAGCCTGTCCAGGTCCCTCTGCACTCAGAATTATCCAGCCTGTGCCACGCGAGCAACACAAGATAGAAAGAATCTGCTCCTTCTCCTGCGTGTGACTTGGAAATGAGGAGGTGGTACATACATTTCAAATAAAGTTGAACTCAGTCTTAGAAAATAAAATGAAGCATGAGCCTGGCCCTATGAAATGAGAGCTCTGAGTCCAAGCCAAAGTGTTTGGTACCTCAAAGGACTGATTCCTCGCACAATGCTAGCTTGCAGTTACAATGTGCTATTTTCATCTAGAACTGTACAGTGTATATAATGTAGCTCAGGATTTCAGACGTTCACTATAAACTCCATGCCAGATGCTTTAAACCTGTAACTGGATGTCAGCATACTTAAAACAAACTGACATTTCCTGCAGCTTTCAAATTACTTGCTGTGAGCTCTCTGCATGAGGAAACAGAGGAGAGCATGTCTGGGGCAGAATACAACCCAGTAATTACCCCTGGGTAATTCTTGCACCAAAGGCTGCAGGAAACACACCTCCAGCCACTTCCTAATTCCTCCCATAGGAGGAGGGAACAATGACTATGAAGAACGTGCCCCTATTTCTGCATAGCTGAATTACCCAGGAATGTGATAGAGTCCTGATGCAGAGGTAATCCTTATCTTTTTTGTGTCTCCCCTTTATCAAAGAGAGACAAGCTGTAACAGATGACTGATACCTACTTATAAATAAATCTCACAAAAACTGAAAGAAAGAAATATTATGCTGGAAGTTATCCATAAATGCAGTAATAATACATCTGTGGTGACTACGTGGCTCTTACTCCAAAACAAATACAGAAAAACAGACTCCTGAAACCAGGACCGAGATTTTGTAGTTAATTTGGTAACAGGTTTGCCTTAGCAGATGCTAAAGCATTGACTATTGTTTAGAGAAAAAGACTTAAGGACTTCAAATTAAGAATACACACTCAAAATTAATAACCAGTTTTGAACCTTTTACCTACATAATTCTTTATAATGTTGTTAGCAAAAGCGTGGCTAAAATATGATTTCAAGTTATCTGGTTTTCCTTTCATACTACTCACATCTACAGGCTTATCATCTGCAGCGCGAGAAGCAATCAGAGTCCTTCCCTGCAAGTCAATGGTGAATTTTTCATCAGTCTGCTTTCTCTCAATTAAATTACAATCCAAATAGAGGGAAATGATCCCCAACTGCACGCTAATACCAAGCTTATGCCACTGCCGATCAAACAATGGATAAATTTCTCGACTCTTAAAAGTGTAGTGCAGTATATTTCCCTGAGCAGATTTGGTCATATACTCCACAACCTTTTTTGTACCATCCAGAAGGACCGAGATCTGAAAGCAAAATAAAATAAAAGAAATGGTCATTTAAAAGTTACGAGTTTAAGAATTAAACACATATATAAAGTATATATAATAAAAGTACTTTGACTACATAGGTCGTGCAAGAATTATGTTATGAAGCATTCTTCTATGTAACTTTGTAAATACCTATCAGCTATAAACCACATAGCCTTCTTATCCTAGCTTGCAGGTTTAATTCAATACCTTTTGTTAAATTTCTGTCATTCCTATAATAAATCATCAATTATTTCAGAGCAGTCTATCTATTCCATATAAACTGTAGCTAAATTCAGTGGTGAAACATCCACTAAGCTGTATTTGCCGTATTATATGGGAAAAAAAGAAACTTAATGAAAAAAGTAAATCAAAGATGACTCTAACCTCAGGTGTGTCATACTGATTTAAAACTTGCCATATATACCAACGCTCTTTCTTGGTATTTCGCCGTACACGGAACGTAGCAACTAGAGAGTATTCTTCAGGAAGCCCATTTGGAAATACTTGCCTACGGTAGGAGGGAGGAAAAAAATATTTCTTGTTATTCTTGTACACACAAACAGTGCTTAAAAGGAGTGAACAGAAATAATACCTGGTGAAAACAAGGGAGCCAAACACTCACACTCATACAAATTCATGGGCTTCAGCGATCAAAGTGCCTCTTCTCAAAAGCACAATTCAGTCTAATTGTAACAATAAATGGCTGAAGATCTCACTAATGAATTTTTTTTTTCTAAATTTTTAAAAATCTATGATTACTATAAGTAGGAGTCTTAAAAGAACTGCTGCAAAATGAATGTCACACATAAACATATTTTAAAATACTGCTTTTCCCAATCCATTTCTTGGGATATAGGAACAAGTTTCCCAGAGGATTTGTGGAATAATCCCCGTCCTTGGAGACTTTCAAAACACAGCTGGACAGGGTTCAGAATAACCTGATCTAACTTTCAAGCTGGTCCTGGTTTGAGCAGGGGGTTTGATCCAGTGACCTCCACGGGCAATGACTTGGACATCTTGACTATCAGAACAGTTGGAATTCAGCAGTCTAAGAAAAACAAGGAATGCATTGGTTTTTGCATGAATTGTTTTTTTTTATTTTGTTATTCCTTTTTTTTTTTTGGTTATTCCTTTCCTTTTCTGTCAGGATTGCCCAACTAGCCACATTACAAAAGGCATTCCCTGGATCAGAACAGAAGAAGCAAATGGTTTTGTTCTAAAAAACTACACATGGGATTATAATTACACAGTAATGTGCTATAAAGGCTTTATTTAAAAAAAAACAAAAAAACAAAACAAAACTAAAAACAAAACAAAGGGGAAAAAAAAAAAAGAGGAAAGCACCAGCTGACAAGACAGTAACCCCACAACCCTCCTGGAAATCAGTGCACTTCGGTTAACTTAGGATCTCAGGAAAAACGTCTTCTGTGTAGAGCAGCCTGCTCTGAATCCTTCCAAAGAGCTTCTTTATGGACTAACACCTATTTAAGTCCCTTATGTGGGAATCGCACTTCTTTGGCTTATTTCCCACAGCTGATTCCTGATTTATCCCAGGACCAAATTGGCTGCACTCCCACATTGTTAGTGGGCCCATATGCTCTGTTGTACAGCTATAGATCTTTAAATGTCAAAAGGCAAGGCAAAAGTGGCTTTGCAGGACTTGGACCTAGATTTCATAATACTCTGTATTTTAATTATAGCATAGAGAATATGGTTATAATTTAGAAATAAAATACCTTCATTGGGCATCAGTAATACATGAATGCATCTCTGCAGAACAGTAAACTATTTGGACATGGGATCAGTCCTATGGTTTACAGCACCCCAGGCACTAAGGAGATGGCATCTCAGGTTTACAGCTGTAAACTAGACAGGATATCTGGCTGGGGGAGCATCTGATTAGCTCTCCAAAATCAATTAACTTTCCCAGCTAAGTTCCATATTGGGAGACACAGGGGAATTTACATTAATGGGCAAAGAGCAGACAACTGTAGAAGGGAAATGACCAGAAGTCTTCATCAAATTAAAGGAAGGGAAACCATCATTGGTATTTTAAGTCTGCAAAACAAACGGAAGTGGTTTCTGGACATGGTAGGTACTCTAGTAAATATGAAGCATTTTTTCTTTTTTTTTCCACAATCCTTGCTTTTTACTGTAAGCCTCCCTGACACTTTAGGAGCTATCTAAATGAATGACAGTATTAAGCTTCTAAAATTTTAAGTGCTTCTTTCAGAATTTTATCAAAAAAATGTGGTTGTGTGTGAGTGCACATGATATAAAATTATCTTCCTTAACTGTTCATCAAACCATTTGGGAAAAAGGAAAAGAACTAAGGTATGGGCCAGAACTATGAAAAAGGGCACGAGTTCACTCTAGCCTCTCTTACCTTTGAACTGACAGAGAAAACTGTATTGGGAGAAACAAGAAAAGCAGACAAGGTCAAATTAATTCCTAAGGGCGTTGTTTGATTTTTTTGTTTTTGAGCGAAGTCAACTGAAGAGGTAAGATTTCAGTAGAATTGGACCAAGGATAAATTCAGTTAGATTCACAAAATAATTTAGGTAGGAAGGAAGGTATCTCTGGATGCCAATGGATCTAATCCTCTGCTCAAAGCAGGGCCAACTTGAACATTATTTCAGGTTACTGTGAGTCCTGTCCAGCTGAGTTCTGAAAGTCTCCACAAATGCAGATTATTCCACAACCCTCTGGGAAACTTGTTGCAGTGTCTGGCCAACAAACAGCACAAATTTGGTATACAGCTACTGTATACCAAAGACATAACTTAACAGAAGCAGTATCTTTATTCTGAGAAGAGTTCTCATTGTGTAACTATATGAACACTCCTTGGTGACCAAAAAGTCATTAATAGACGCTTTAAAGTATACACTTAACACTCCACCCTTCCAGCCAGATTGTGAATGCTAAAAGGAAAAAATTGAAGGGATAAAATACTCAGAAAACTGAGTATACACAATTTCCCCTATGCTCTTGCTCCGTGAGTGGCTTCAGTTGAATGTAATAGAAGAAAAAGCATGCATCTAGCACTGAAGTGACTTAGGTACAGACGATCAGTAAGATACTATAGCAAAAATTAAGTATTACTACCATGGTATCTTGTACTCCTTAAAGATCAGTTAAAAACTCAGAAATAAGCAAAATGTATATGTTTTAAACAATAAATATATAATGACATTTGATGGGGGGAGGAGGGAAAGCTGGAACAGAAACATGAACCTAAAACCTCGTATCAGAACATGAGAAAAGCCAAAACAAAATTTGCAGAATACTTAGTTTGAAATTCAGAAGTTCTTTGAATGTTTAATAAACTGTTTTGCCTGATCGCATCTACAAACATTGAAAAACTAATAAGAAAACTAATAAGATGTCATGAAAATAATAAAGAAGCAGCATTAAACATGAATGAAAAATACAAAAGCAAGTTGTTCCACCTGTCCACAGCTCAACAAGTACTTCCTCACAGCATATTTACCCTTTCCATGTGGCACAGGGAAAGAATGATAGGAAAAGGAGAGAGAATAAGTATAAAGGAAACCTGTACCAAGCTCACTTCAAAGTCTACACATGTAAAGCACAAATACAGAGAACATTAATTTAGGGTAGTACATCATGGTGTCTAAGCCCAAAGTAGTAAGAAAGATGACAGGTCTTAAGAAAGCCCTAACATTACAGAAATATGAGTAGCAATTAATAAGTGTGCAAATTCATCTATAAAGACGATAAGCAAGAACTTCCAAGTTAAAACAGACAAGCAAGTGAGGGTATCCTCGGCATCTGGTCTCTGAACCAGGGGATGCTTATGCTTTTTTGGACAAAAGTGTCTGAACCAAAATACATAATCAGACTTGACTGAATCTGAGATTTTCCTTTCCCAGGAAATATCCTTAACAGTGATAACAACAGTCAAGTTCTCCCAATCCTGTTGAGCTTCCTTAGCTTAGGACAACCCAAACCAGATATCCTTCCTGGATGACTGCTCTAACTTTAAGGCTATTGAAAAGGCCCTCTCCCCGCCTTCTACACTGACAATGCTCATGACTGCTGTGGTTTGTGTTGAATTAAATGCTGTCCAAGATTATTATGTGCGAATGAAGCACAGTCAATGGATTAGGCACCTCTGGGGACACAGGCATCTCTATATACATCTCTGAGTCACAGTGAAACTTGGGTGGGAGTTACATGCCTGGCTGCTTAAACCACGGTGCTTCTCAGCTTCCCTGGAACTTATGCCCAGACGCTGGGGGAAATCTGTTGTCCAAAATGATTCATTTTAGGTCCCACCAGGGGTTAGGTGGTGCTTGAGAGCAGGCGATTTGAATCATTCTCTGAGACTCAGGCGCCCAAAGTCTGACTAAATTATACTTTAGGTGGAATTTAGACAGTTTGATTTTCTCCCTCTGTCCATATTGTCAGTAGTATATAATAAAAAATTAAAGTTGATGAATGGAGCACTGTGTTCTCAAAATGAAGCACACCCTCGGTGGAAACTGCTGAAAACAATAACAGGAATTGAAGCACATGAACTGAACATACAGGCTTAAATTTACACCACCCTAGTCTGCTGGATTAAGGTGTACTATAAATTACAGAGGCGCCAGCTGGAAAATTGAGGAGACCAAAGATAACGAGCAGGAAAATCCCTAACAATAAAAGGTTTTAGACTGTACATATATATATACACACACACACATATAGATACATACACACACACATATATTACAAATCCAGACATTCAGGTATCTCAGTGTTCCAGAGCTTGAAGCGTTAGGCAGATGCATCCAGAATGTTATTAAATACACACTGACGTTCTTGCAATAACTATATGCCACTCTGTCAAAGCATATATATACACTCAGAATTGCAAAGGCTTTTGGTACATTCTCCTCTTTTGTACTGGATTAAATGTAGCCATAATTTTTCCTAAAAACAGGTACTGTGGCCCAAGCACGGTACAGACTGTACATTATGAAGTTACTAGAAGAGCAGTTACAGGAATTTCACATGAACTTTACTTTGTGCATACCTTCCACTGTTTGTAACGATCAAGTATAAACTGATTTTTGGCAAAATATTTGCTTATTCATTTGTTTCCTAAAAAAGTTCTGAAAATTTCTGAAGTGCAGATACCAGCTGGTTCTCCTAGTGCTACTATGCTAAAAGAAGTAATTATGAATGAATTAACTGTGTATTCAGTGTGCTATAAACAGTTTTAGTTCTATCTTTGTAAAGCAGCATTGAGTTACCCATATCAAATTTAGTAAGGCAATCCTTTATTTACCTTTTGTTTTTATTTTTAAAAAAAGCACTAATGGAAAAGCAGCATCTATTTTTAAATCTTATGAACTCTAATTGTTCCATATCGAATGAGAATACACTACAGTATATGACAAACTTCCGTATTTACAAGTATCAATGAAGCCCCCAGCTTGCTGAATATCTTCCAAGAAGAGAAAGATGAGCCAACTTACATTTCCTGAGAGTGAAGTGAGAGATGTTTAGAGTTTATGGCAAGACATATCTTTTCCAGCTGACATATAGCATTACCTGGTATATGTCACTTGTAACATGACAATGTTACAATAATTTGGTGACCAGACTCAAGGAGCTAGTTTTAACAACTTTCCTATGGTGGGTAATGATTTATTTAGTACTATGTTGACAAAGACACTGAAATCTTAACCTTTTTGTGTTTGCTAAGGGATTTAAACTGAGATCCATTATGAATAAAAAAGTAAAGCTCAGGTGACCAAGTACAAAAAATGTCCACATTATTCTCAACATTTCCATAGCAAATTACTATATTTTTGTTTCTTGGTTTTTGCCTAATTTGACTGGTACAATGGGAGAAGGGGAAATAATTAACTAGAACAATTTACCAATCTCTGCCTAGAAAGGGTATTTTAAATTCTTTTCAAATAAAAGTTAAGAACAGCTGTTTGTTACTCAGAATAAGAAATAATTTCCTTTCCATCCATCTTCCTCAAATCACATTAAGATGCACTATACAGTTTCATGTTACATTAGGCCTCAAGTTGTTTTCATATGACACATTATATGATGCAACTCAAGGGAAACTATTCCGACAGCTTAAGAGTTATTAATTACTTAGGGAGAGCTCAACCCACTCAGAAACTGTACCGCTGGAAGCAAAGCTGCAAATTATTTTAACACTGAGAAAAGGGATTTACCTAATATTTCATATCCTTCAGCATGCCTCTGCTTTCACTTACTGAACAGGTATAGATTAGCTGTCACTTTTAATATACAGGTGGTTTAGAATTTTTTTTTTTTTGTGAAAGTCAATGTTATCACTATCAAAATTTTAAAGGGTATTTAAGAAAAGATTGGTTTGAAAGAGAAACAGAAATACCAAAACTGTTATGCCAGAGCAGAGTACTTTTCCGCTATGGTTTCCAGCAGGCTTCTGTATCCTTATTTACAGGAATTATTGGTGAACTCCTGGCCCTAATGAAGTCAGAGGCCAGTCTTCCATTGATTTTAAAAGAGGTCAGGCTAACAAAACTACGTCTGCTTTCCAAGTTTGGCCAATTTCTGTGCATTTTAACTTTTCTGGAAAAAAAAAAAAGTCAGCACCAATAAGAACAAAAGACTTAAAAGTAGTAACACATAATAAAAGACACTGGAAATGCAACAATTTTTCTTCTCATTTTCCTAAGCAGAATTCTGCAGCCTGATAAAGTTTTGAGAAAGTTCAAGTCAACATTTAGGCTTTTGGAGTCTTATCTCATGGAAGGCAACTTTCGGCACTTCTGAAACAATTATACACTTGCCTTGCTGAACTCAGATATTTGGTTTATGAACCAGATAGATCTCAGAGCAATCAGTGAAGTTTCCTTGTACCTGGAAAATAAAAATAACCCTAGCAAAGACCAAAGGCTACCAAAAGCAAGGATCTTTACTCAAAGTAATCTAGTACTCCAAAGGATCCTTCCACACTTGCACCAGTATGGACTCAAGAAATCACAATGCAACAGAGTGGATCCAGACAATGGATATACTACAGTAAGTTGCCTTTTTATTTACAAAGCAAGTAAAGGACATGTATAGGCTACTAGAAAGACTTGGGTGGCTTTTGCAGTATACAGGCATTGAGACATTCCTCCAGACACTTTTGAGCTCAACATCTAATGCATGGTTAGCTGTGATTCAGAAAGACTGAAGTCTATCTATATGATTCACTGGGGTCTTAAACTGCATACAGGTCTTTTATTCAGACTGTTTCTTTTCCTTTGGAGATGACCAGAGAACAAGGAAACATACTGCTGTCGGTGTCTGAGATGGGGAACACAGATGAGAAAAATGTGGAACTCTTCTTTCACAAAGGGGAAAAACATTTCCTCTGCATCTGCTTTCTCCTAATCACGCAATTGCGCAACACTTTCTGGTGTCCCTCTGCTTCAAGCTGCTCAAACCAGATTGGTTTTCCATGTGTTGGCATTACTTACTGACTGAGAAACATGCAGACACTTTCTAACATTGCTGGTAGAGGGACCAAAACCAGACTCTGTTGCCCCATTTTTTTTTCAGCCTGACTCTTCCCATATATATTTTCAGTAGCTGTGGCAGTCAGGTAACACCTCTGTGGCAGATACTGATTCATCAGTAACTGATACCTTCAGTTCCATCTGCTCCTGCTCACATGGAGCATTCAGTCTACTGATTTTATAGTCTTGTGAATACAGTGATGCTTCTGATACTAAGTGCCCTTTCATTGAGCATTTTTCCACATTCCATGGGTGCTATATCTGCTCATGTATCAAAATTAAAAAATGTCAGTTAGGAAGAGCCCATTCCAGTACCAGCATCCATCTCTCTATCATAGCTACACTGAAACTAAAGAAAATAAACTCTTTTGAACTTTCATCATCTCCTGCCTGGAATCATACTCTTCCTAGATGTATACCTCATTCTCCTTTCCTTTCTGTAGCTAAATGTAGAACATCACACACATGCACACCCCTCATCCCCATTTTTCTAATAGGTTTCTACTCTTGTGATTCACTGTAGCCAATGAAACCTCCCTGCACACTTGGTCTTATTGTTGAGCATGAACATCCCAGAAATCTTCAGTGCTTTTCCTTACTCAAACCCACACTAGTAAATTGATTGTCTCTCTAAGAAAACTTAGTCAGGGTCTGACACATTTCTCACAAGCAATCCACAAAATGGTACAAAATTTTGTCTTTGGAGATTAATGGCAGAATCCAGAGAAGTGTGATGATCTGTCTGTTTCTTTGCTAGGTTTGTGATTGTCTCCTAAGATACAGTCTTAGTTCAAAATTTAAAGCTAAGATGTGCTTAAAAGAATGGCAGACACATTTTCTTCAAGTCATTCAAGAATGTCATCAAACTTTTTGGCAATTTTGCATAGTCTCCAAGGCCATTTTCCTGTGTAAATATCCTAAAATCCATTTGTGGTACTTTTTTTTTTTTTTTTTTTCTTCTCCTCTCAAGTGTGGCAACCATCAAGAGAAGAAGATGTGAACTTAAATACTTCTAAAAGAAATTTACACACTTCTTTTAACATCTACCCATGTCTTTATTTAGACATTTTATGAGCAGCTCTATAACTCATGTGGTCCTTCTAGTTTGCTCCCAGAAATGGAACAAAACCAGGTCTAGTTATTAGTCTGTTATTTGGCAGTCTCTGAAGTCAATGAGATATTAAATTCTAATGCTAAATATGATTATCTGCAGTGGAATGGAGTTATTCAGCTGATCAAGAAAGCCTCTGAAGATGTTAGAGAAAAAAATATCCTCCGAAAGTCAACTGGCAGCAAGAATTGCTCTGCACACATTTTTACAGGCTTCCTACCCTGAAGCAAGATCTATGGTAGAGTGTTAATTATTTGTAGATCTCAGTAGTTGCTGTTGTCTGGAAAAGCAAAGAAAATGCAGACAATAGAGGATTTGTCTACCGGAGGCCATGATCATTCAGTCTGAAGACAGATGATGCACTTCATACTTTGGAAAGTAGGGAGGAAATCAGGAATGGAGTTTCTTTTTTCTTGGACTATATAATCTTCTGTAGAGGAGGAAAAAAATCTAAACATCCAGCTCTCCTTGGAGGTTTTCACAGCCAATTTACCAGCACTGTACAGACATTTGTACAGGTATCTAGAGACACTAGCTGATTCCAGGAACATAATGGTCTTTTTAGTTTGGTACACAAGAGGGCTAATCAGCTCCAGCAGAGCTGCAAGCTGAGAAACACCCTCCTACTTCTCATGCTGGTCTTGTGAGAGCTACCTTGTGTATTTCTGAATGACATTGTGTTACCCCACCTAAATGTGTTAGTTCCTTAGCACCCTGAATTTCTTCCTGTTTAGCCTCCCCTCACGCCCATCCCAAACTTTTGGTAGCTTTTTACAATTAATCCATGGAACAAGTGCTAGCAAAGTGAACTGTTGATTACACTTGGAACAGACTCCCACCTTCCTTCCCTGATTCATTCTGCCAGGTCCTAGACAACCCTGGCTGATGGCAAAAGGCAAACCATCTCACAGGCCAGCATCCCTTTAATGAAAATGCTGAGTGCTCACAGTGAACATAACAGCATGGCTGGCAGTGGAAAGGGAGAGCTAGAAGGACTGCTCTATGGAGTGCCCCTGAACCAAAGTAAGGGATGCTTTTCTCCCAACATCCTCAAATAATTGCCTGGATAACTAGGCTCCTCCTCCTCAGCATGCAGGACTGCCTATAAATAAATTCATACCAAGCTAAAGTCACAAGCAGGCCATGCTAAAAAGTGCTTAAGAAAAAAGGCACAGGCAACACCAAAGGTGCTACAGCCTACATCACTGTTATAGATGGATATATCTACCCATCTTGGTTCCAACTGATGTCCCCAAAAAAAAGAAGGTATAAGCAGTGGAGGTTAAGTTACCAACAGAAGAGACCAGTGTAGGAAAGAAGGTTAATGATACCAGATACCAGGGTCTGACCTGAAATAAGTAGCTCTGTCAGCTGCAAGAGTGAAGCTAGAGAGAGAGAACATGCTTTTGCTTTAACACCCCCTACACACAGCATGACTAGTCTACAGATATTTAAGCCTAGTGTTCTGCTTACAATTTGAAGGATAATTAGATAAATAACGTGCTCTTTTACAGTTTGTAAAAACTGTTAACATTAATGAATTCTAAGTGAATGAATATGGAACATAAAAGATTAAAAAAATCATTTGCATCATATAGACTTAATAGCATTTTCCAAAACTGGAAGTTATCACTTTTCTGAAGTCTCAGGACTTAGAAATGAGTTGTCTAAGTAAAGTAAGGTTTAAAAAAAAAAAAAAAAAAGGTACATACAGCTTAGCCTGCATCTCATACTTTCTGTAAGAATGAGGTTTTTGGTAAGTTACAGATTAAACAGAGTTAAAATATATCAAGCTCAAAAATATCAACATTGCATTGCTATCTGCTGAGTCATAACTATGTTTAACAGGATGGGCCAAGGACCCGTGACTTGCTAACCTTGTTACTATCAGACCCAGCTGGGAAATGGCCAGGTATTCCCTTTAAAGGGCTGGGAGGGAAACCAAAAAAAGTTTGTAAAGAGATATAGGGTCTTGCATTAGGCCCAAGGCAGGGGTGTAAAAAGGAGGCTTCAAGCAGTGCTACTTTTGGATAAGTCAATGAACATTTTATTTAGATTTTCGCTAAGCTTCACGTCAAAAGAACTTGCCATACCCAACTTGAAGAAACACTGGATATTACTAGGTGTCCTTCTCAAGCTGGGGAAACAGGCCAGATACCTTATATCCAAACAAGGAAGCTTGATACACTGGGAGTTTACAAACTTTTCTCAAAACAGCAAAGGCTCCACAGTACAAAAACTTTGCATTAAAACAATGCATCAGCTATAACTTAATCTGAGGTTAAATCCTCTGTGTAACTTCTACGCAAAAGTAACAGAACCAGAATGAACAGTTATCTTATTTTTCAACAGTAAGGCTGAGATTGAAATCTTTACTGCTGATGAAAAGTCTAAGAACATTGTATTACGTACTACAAACCTCAGGCTAGTAGTGAAGTGTGGAAAAATTATGATAGTAAACAAAATATCACTAATATCACCAATATTTTGCATCATATAAAATTGTAACATTTAAGCATGCAATGAGATGCAAGAAATATTTTGGAAGTTTTAAAAGGAAATACCTAGTTCCCCCACCGTCATATGACAAAAGCAGCATTTTGATGAATTCGCTCTTACCCTATACATTACTTGGTTGACAATGGAATTAAGTACCCAATATTATGGGAATCTATATTCTTAAGGAAGAAAATCTGTTAACAGTATGGTCTGTAATAGAATTGCAGAATCCCAGAATGGCTGAGGTCGGAAGGGACTTCTGGAATTCACCTGGTCCAACTCTCCCTGTTCAGGCAGGGCCACCTATAGAGCCAGTTGGATAGGAGTACACACTTACTTGTGTACGAGAACAACATCAATCCAACATTAGCTGTTTAAAGAGATGACATTTAATTGTGATAACAAAAGTTATGATGCTGTAAAAAATGTAATCTTAGGCATAATATGGATTCATATTAGTAGTGCTAACCAGTCTTTAAAGAGAGCAATGAAGCCAGGCTGTGTTATAACTCTTCAATCTTTCAAGAACTCTAACCGGTTAATGAGTCATGACTTTCCTCTCCATGAAATCATATCAGCTATCTTGAATCACAAAGTGTTTTTTTAGTGCTCCTAACACTTTCACAACAAACCAATCCTAAGCTTATGTAATTTCCTGGTAGTGTAGCGTATCTGTCTCCACATACTAACAGCAATACAATCATTTATCACTTCCTAAATTTCAAGGAACTCCTGCGGAAAGGAAAGTAACCTATAAAAAAGAAGAAATCGTTTCAAAGTCTATGCTCCTTTTTGAGTAAACGCAGACCTCTGATGGCATTTCTTGCATCTAACATTTTCAGACATTCATCATTTACAGTTTTATTTCTAAACTACTGCTACAGCTTACCTTCTATGTTTGGTCCTGTCGTGGTACATTATCTTCCGATGTCTCTGTCTCTATGATTATTCTTGTGAGTTACTGACCTTATCACACATTGTCCGCAGTTCATATAGGAATGGAATGTCAAGGGGTAATGGTTTTAAACTAAACCAGGGTAGGTTTAGACTGGATACAAGGAAGAAATTCTTTACAATGAGGGTGGTGAAACACTGGAACAGGTTGCCCAGAGAGGTAGTGGAGGCCCCATCCCTGGAAGCATTCAAGGCCAGGTTGGACGGGGCTCTGAGCAACCTGATCTAGTTAGCGGTGTCCCTGCTCCTGCAGGGGGGTTGGACTAGATGACCTCTAGGGGGTCCCTTCCAACCCAAAACATTCTATGATTCTATGTATGTTAAACATTGTCAATTCTCAGTGACTTAATTTCACAGGAGATATTTAAAGAAAAAAACCAAAAACCTACTGCACCAGAAGACTCCCTTCCCAAAACACTTTGTTTCTAAATAACACCTTTACTTATAAAATGAATGAACATAGTTTAGTTTCATAGATTAATTTAAACTGGTAGTCATCTAACATTCTGAACTGCTCAGAGACAGATCCAGTAAGATAAAAAATAAGGTGTGTGGAGTCATAGCACCTTGATGACACTATCTGTGTTGTTACTTCTCAGGAGCAGTCCACAGCAAACCTCATGTTCCTTAGCCATAAAATAGCTGTTATTATTTTATGGGGTATGCATTAAACAGTATTTGAGTAATCAACACTGCTCACCATAGATTATGAACATAGACATTTCTTACTAAATTCTCAGCAGAGTTCACAGAGAAAACTGAGTAAAAGAGATAAATCAAAGTTTATCAAGGACTTCAACATTAACATTGCTATTATGGGTGTAGTGATAAGCAGCAGCCTAATCCCTAAAATAAAAGATACATAAATTTCCACATGACAATTAAAAGCCTAATGCCGTATTAGGAACTGTCAACAAGTTATTCGAGGCCTGTATTGTCATGCTCAATCCCAGAGTATTTTTAGGATTTATTTTTTTAATAGAATTCTGAGATTCTGATACTAAGTCACATTGACTAAATCCAAAAATAACATGATCTCTTGCACATGGTTCTGTTAATACACCAATATCTGTACATCAGGACTTAGTTTCTGTAGATTACAGACTGTTCTTCATGTTGAAGTTTAATAAATCATTCCAAGTTTTGAAATGAGTTTGTGACATGAAAAATATTCACTTGAGCGAAGGCTGCAATCAGCAAACTCTGTACACTTATGACTGAAATCAAGTTAATACCCAGAACTCCAAGTGAAAAATCCAGGGCACGAACTGTACTGTTCATGCAAAATTAAACAAGCATTTTTTAAAATTTGGCAATTTATCCCCATAAATAAAAAATGTTTCATGACATTATGATAAAAACTGCAAAGAGCTAACCACAGATAAATCCTAGAGGCCAAAAAGCTTTCACAACCAACTGAAAATAAATGAAATTTAGTGTAATGAAAAAAGCACCAGGCAGTTTCACTGTGAGAGAGCCCATGAACTATTTTTAGATAAAAAAAATGAAAAAATCAGAGGCAAGGTGGAGAAAGATAATGATTATCTCTATGACACCTTTAAACAACAAAGCCCCAGTGTAGACACAGAAGTATCAGCACAAACATCTTTTTGTAGGTACAACTTCAGTTAAGAGGAGGAATACCTGACAGCATAGCTAGGTGCAAACTACATTTCAAAGGGTTAAACCACAAAAGCTGGGAAAAAAAACCCTGATTTATTACAGGGTGGGTTCAGTCTGCTGATAAATGACTTCTGAAGCACATGGCACCACTGCTTCAGCTGGAGAAATTATATGCATTTTACAAAGACACTTGAATCCTCTTAGCCCAATCAGCAAAACTGATAAATGATCTTTCCATCTCTAAATTTATACTAGAACGCGAGGCCTGCAGTCTACCCTCAGCTGCATGCATTATATCCAGCAAATTTCATTGAATTCTGCATGGTTGCATATAGCATTGCTGTATATACCCATATTTACTCTGGATTTCTAAGAAACTTCACCTGTATTAACTTGGCAACTGTATTTTTATTCTAAGATTATTCTGACTAGCATTCTTATCAAACATAGGTCTTGCTACAGACTTAGATCTGCATCCTCCTTACTGATTTATAGTACTATCTTGTACTCACTTTTGTGGGACTTTTTTCTTCAAAAAAGTTGCCAAGAAAAAACAAAACAATGTTACAAAGATTTTAAAAGTCAGCATGTTTGGCAGGGAGTAAGAGACATGTCAACTCTTGTGAAAGTTCCCCACAGTCTGGCATCACTTAAGGCTCTCTTCAGCTAACATACCAGTAAACTGAACAACCTATGTCAGAATCTGTGTCCAATTTTTTGAGCAAGGGCCATAGCGAAGTGTCCAGGTAAATCGCTCGCGCTGAATCTAGAAATCTAATAAACACAATAACAGTCTAGCAACTGTGGTATCTATGACCGTACGTGTTTTAAGTTTTGCTATCTTATCCAGTAAGAAAATGGAAAAATAGTTTGGGGATCCATATCGGATGAAAATAAAAAGGAATTCTATAGAGGAGTATATAGCAAAAGTGAAATTGCTTAGATATTGCAGATGCTGTTGTTTTAATCAGAACAACAAAAGTGTTTTCCACAGGGCAGCTTAACCATTAAACAGAAGGTGCAATTTCAGGCAAGCTAATAGCAGGCTGCCCCCAACCCCAGCAGTGCGTTCTTTCTCCTTCCCCACTGTGACTGCTGGAGATCACACAGCCATGGGGATCAGCCACTGGCCTCGCTGACCAGAGATGCTGATGCTGATGTGGGGGAATTGAGATAAGGCTGAAGGCTGGAGAGGAGTGCTGGGAAGGTAAACTCCTAATTTTATTTTCTTCCTAATGATAATCTTGTCTGGACAGATTTCTCCTTTAAAACAAAGGCAGCAGGAAAAAATAATACTCATCTGAACTGAAATACATGTTTTTCAAATTAAGGAAGGCTTTTTAAGTAGAGAAAGTAAACTGCCTTTACTATTTGTTCATCCAGTGCTTCTGTGATTTGCTTATTGCCTGCTTTAAGTTTCATCCTGAACCAAGGCACATGGGGGATCCACACAAACACTGCTCATCTCCTGCACACTCTTCCCGTGGACCAGTGCCCTTAAAGTACACATCTCCAAAAGCTCCTTCCCTTTATCTTCAAGTGCTTTACAGTAAGAACAACATTACTAGGGAAAAAAAGGAAAAGAAACAGTCTGCTTCATCCAACATTGTCTTATCAATTCAACTGGTATGACGTGACCACACTAAATGCTGTACTGTCGGGGGAACACACTACAGATCAAAGAATTCAGATTTGTTACAGTCAGTGGCATAATTAAAATAGTTTCTCTGTTCCCTCACAGTCTGCTTTCAATGTTAAGTACTATACATTTTCATATATACTCTTCCCCTCTTCCACCTCTCTGTCACTAATTTTGCTTTCCCAATTCTTTCCACATAGTAAATTGCATGTTAAATTACAGGATGTTTCAAGCCCAATATAGCAACTAAAATCCATTAATGCCTGAATTTTAAATTTTATAAAAAGATCTTGGTGTATTTCTTGTAAGTTGTCAGGTAGAAACAAGCCCAAATATGCAGAAAGAGACATTCACATGTTCATTCTTTAAAAGAGGCATTGTCCTATCATTTTTCATGGTAAGAGGCCCCAGTTTTCTCCTGAGTTATGAAATTAAATAATTGGTATTTACATGGTAGGTACAGCTCCAATTTGTTCTTTCAACAGTAATCCCTGTATTATCCTTCTTTTTAATTTATAAAATGCAGTAAGTTTTCAAGTTTCTGGAAATAAACACAAAGTACACAATTTCAGAACCTTTCAACCAGAATCGGAAAAAGAAAGATTGTACCACTGCAGCTTCTGATCCACTACTTTGGAAGACCTGAAGAAAGCATGAGGATTTGTACTAAATTCAGGCTCCCACACTCAGGAAGCAAATTCCAGAGACAAGGCCCTTTTCTTGAAAATACCCTGCAACCAAAATACCAGACATTTCAGTCTTAGAATTGTTGGCTCCAACAGCTCAAATGACCTCAAATAAATACGCAATATAGGAAGGGAGAGGTGGTTTCTTACATAACTATCTAATATTTTAATAGACCAAAGGCTAGCAGGACTTTGAGTAAGCACAGATAAAAGCTGGTTAGCATAACTGTAACTACTGCCTCCAAACAGGGGTGCCACCTCATTGTCATTTGAAGTAGATGTTTTGAAAGTTTTCGATGAAACCTTTTGGAAACTGATGATTTTCACATCTACCCATTCTGTACTGTATTTAAGAAATAAGAATGCTACTTCTTAATATATATCTTAATAAGACTTTTCAAGAAGGCTGCTGAACCTGACTCCATTGCCCAAAACACATGCCATGTGCAAAACTAATCAAAAATCATGCCCACGTGGACATTCACTGACAGCTGAAGTCATATGCAAGGAACTCTGTATTTATTATTTTGGTGAAGAAGGAAGTCTCAGCAGATACAACCAGAGAACACATGGCAAAGGAAATGGTTGCAAAGCCACCCAGAGATAGGCGCATTTGGGGAGCAAAGTGCTAGCTACGAAAAGGCTTCTAGCAATGACCACAGAAACTGTGCCACTTGATGCAAGCTGTGCTCTAGGAAATGCAATTCCCCATGCATTTTTGTGTGATTAAAAAGGTTGGCATTAAAAACAAACCAAAAACACCACATAAATATGCTTTCATCATTGATTTCTATTCTTAGCAGAAAGACTCCTCCAGCCTGGAATACACTGACAGAAGTGGGGACAGTATTTCTGCATCCAGTAACTAGACATCACAAGGAGGTGAAACACTTTCTCTGAAATATGGCCCAAGCCACAGCCACAGCCCTTCTGGCAGCAGTGAGTGACAACACTGCTGATGGAGCTCCGTAGTCCAAATACAGTAAAAATCCAAGCTCTTTTGCAGTATCTCACACTGAAAGGGGAAGAATTCCTAAAAAAGTCGTGAGAGTAATCCCAACTGCTGTAACTCTGAAATCATTTAACATCCAGCTACGATAATCTCCTCAGTAAATTAATATTGTTTGTCAAGCCAAACAAACGACAAAATAAGACAGCCATGACTGTGCCATGAAGATTCGTTAATCATAAACATCCATTTCAAAAACATTCTGAAACTCAGCTGAAATCAACTTACTATCTCCTTTACTAGCGCTTTCAGAGAAGAAAAAAATGGCCCACCAGCAGCCCAGAAAAGCGAGAATGAGGAACAACTCAACTGACATACGATGCATCTTTAGAGCAGGACAGTGAAATTATTTCATCACAGTGCTATTTACTCTAAGGCAACTAAAGAACAAAGATTAGCCTAAAAGGCCTCATGTTCAGGAGTACTGATTACTGCTGGCAGATCTAAAGGAGTTGCTATCGGCACAGAGCCCTGTGCTGCTTTTGTTGAGCAAGCTGTATGCCAAACTGGAATACACTGCATAGGCAGTGTATGTTAAACTCTAGAGAGTGAAATACGATTCCATAATGTATTTATTGAAGTAAAATTATAATATTATACAATTACTATTATTATGACTATATAATTAGATTGTCTGCATAACGGTATTTTACTGTGACTGAATTTCTTCAGGATTCAAAGGCTCAGTTATACTACTTTACTCAGGAATAACTTCTATTAATATCCACGTAAGAAATGCAATAAGTAACTCATAGTATTTTAATTTTAAAATCACTATTTAATCCTGAAAATCTTACTAGAATTAAATCAATATTTAATAGTCATTTACACAGAGCATAAGAAAAGCTATCCATCTCCTATTACAAGACAAAGTACATACAGAATTCCCTCACAGAAAGAGATAAAGAGATAACTCAAATCCAACATAAATAGATATAATCGATTTCCCAAGCTAACACTGCATTGTAAATTAATTACAACATATAAATAGGTGCAACACTACTCCAGGTCCATTGAAAAAAAACAAAATGGCATCACACAAGAAAAATGGCACAGCATAGCTTTCTATTACCCACACTACAACTGAATGAATGAAATGCAAGAGGAGATGTGCCAAGTTACTTGATACTTGCTAGTCAGCTTAATCAGATACTCTCAGTTTCCTGCAGGACGGATAACAAACACTGTTCTGCTGCTTACTGCACACCACGTCTACTAAAATATTTTCTGAGGCAGAACGATCATAAAAACCTCTGTGCGCCTAATAACTCAAGGGGTCTGGAACCACATAATCTGACATGATGTAAGAGAAGGAGATTGAAATAAAAACAATAAAGATTGTACATGGATATCTGAGATAAAGTAAATTATAAGGTTATTATGATGGACATCTGAGTTCCTGACTATCCTTCACTGTAAACCTATCATGTCAAAATCTGACTTTGTGCTCCTAACTGCCCTCTGCCCTTATTTTTAAAAAACAACTCAGAAGTTCAGAAGAGTATCAAAAACACTTTAAACAAGTCATTTTCAAAGATCTTGTCTAAAGTGTTTCAGATGATATGTTTATTCAACATATTGAATAAAAAAGTAAATTCTATTCTTAATTATGACGTGTATTTCTCTGTAAAGAAAGGTTAAAAAAGCATGAGCAAGACTATTGCCATGAAGAACTAGGATCTAGTGGAAATTCTGCAATACTTGAATGTTATTGAAAACACTTTTAATCCTTTTTTTTTGTTCAGGAAGATAAATGTAAGAGGTACTATTTACTTCCAAGGCAAGCTGACTGAGAAGCTTATCTTGTACCTTATTAACATCAATAATGTAATATGAATTTTCAGCCTAACAATATTCATACATTAGTACTGTTATGCATTATATTAATAATCATCTCAGTTGCTTCATCCAGCTCAAGGTTTCATCCATTAGATATCCATGTTTTTAGGGGAAACTGGAAAGATTTTCTATTTAGTTTTTCTTTAATGAGGATACACAGAAAAAAACAACAGGGAGAGAAAGGTATGCGAGAAGCAAGAAACCATTAAAGCCAAACCACTTGCCTTCCATGCTTACCCTTTACTGAAATTCTTTATCCTCTGCCCAAGTTACACCGAAAATTAAGAAAAACTAGCCATTTTTGTCTCAAAGTCATCCTCCCTCCAAAAAGCTGAACAGATGAAATTTAGGAAAAAAAAAAAAAAGAAAAAATCTGTTAGATTTCTCTCCCACTCCATAAAGAAATTAAAATTAAAAAAAAAAACAAAAAGTTTTTTTGCTTTCTCGAGTATTTTCCTTGCTACCGCTAAGAGTTAAGGCTTTGCTAAGCCACAGCTACCAGCCTTGATGTGAATTGCCCATTTTCACTGCCTTCACTAATAAAACATTTTAAAGAAGAAAATAAAACACAGACATTAGTATTCAGGCCTACTAATAAAAGCTAGGGGAAAAGCTTCACATTTTTCAACCTCAACATCACCTGTCAAAGACCCCTTCCAAAACCACCGAATTCTTAGAAATCAATCCTTTCAAATCACAAATTTTCCCTCAATGTAATAGGAATTTTAAATAATTCACCCTTTTCCAATTTCTAGCTCCTCTCACTCAATTTTTGCCATTGATTTTCTTACAGTTTCAGAATAAAGTAAGTCAGCTTGCAACACAGATTTCACTGCACACAAAGTGCTACTTAGCTTCTTGTTCCTACAGGAAAATTGCCCCACATTTTTTGTTACTGCCTTGATTTTCTACTCTTCTGTACTCTCAAGTTTCTCTCAAATTCCCATCCACTGGAAAAAAAAAAATCTGTAAAAATCTGAAAAATAATGTTTTGGGTTTTTTTAAAAGTTTCCTACTGACAAGCTTTCAAAATTCATTTTTAGTAAAGACATGTATGGGTGGTACATAATTTTACCTGTTCCTCTTCTAAAGACAATCTTGATAATACTGGGAAGGCTGAAATAAAAATTGAGCACTCTCTGCATCAAGTAATTTTATCTAGTAATTTTTCCTTCAACAGCTAGCGTCCAAGGTATTTAAATAACACAGTGATTACTTTAACTTCGCAGAATTATGCAAGCATAAAAATTTAGCATTTACAGTATCTAATACCTCAGAAAAACTTAGATTCTATTGAGTAATCTAGAATCTTTAGAGTCTATTTCTTTAATCATCAATCAGACTTTTCTCCCAAAGATCAGTTTGTTTTGTGTCTGGGTGCCTCTGATTCCTCTCTTCTCCCTCTCCCCTGGCCTCATGCTACCCACAGCCCCTCTGCCTTGCCCAGGATCCAAGCAAAGGGGAAGTCCGAGGGCTGGGTGTATTTTTTCCTAGGCAAGCTGGAGCCAGACCTCTTGCAACAGAGAATACCCATCCTGAAGACATGGGAATACAGTTGCTTCCCTCGTCATTACAGGAACACACTGTACAGAAAACACAGTCCCGTGACTCAGAGCACATCTCAACCAAGAAGCTCTGAGATGATCCCTCTCTCTCCACTGAGCATGGGGAACTTGAAACTACATTCCTAACTGCTTCTTACCATTTCCTTGTCCCCGTGCAAACTTAAACCCATCCAATCCCATTGTGCCTTACTCTCTTTCACCTTCCTTTTGATTTTTCATGCAGTCTCTGTCTTTTATCCCACCCTGTCTCAGAAGAGGATGCCGCCTAGTTTCACCTCTACATTGAGTACCCACCATTCTGCTGCTGCTCACAGGCAAGACACCAATTCCACTGGAAAAAAAAATAATAATGAAAATAGAGCGTTTAAGGAAATGGTGACTCTCCTTTTAATCCTGCCAGCAGTAATGAGAGAGAGGACAGACAGTTTTACTGATGGAAGATTAGTATAACATTTCTTGTCATACCATGAAAGTTCTTTGTTCCCTTTGTTTTAGAAATATTAATGTATAAACAGTACAGTTTTCAGTACCAGAAGCATGATTTGAGAAAAAGATATTCACAATTAACTTTCTACCTACATACTTCCAGATTCCAGAAGAAAAACACACCCGAATCAAACTGCTTCCCAAAGAAAAAACTGTTACATATGAAAACACCTGAAAATAGACATACTTATCTTTCTGTGGCATCCTTTGGACACACGGCTCAGTGTTTCAGTTCATTAGTAGCATTCAGACTGAGCTCTGGCTTTTAAAGACTTAGGATGAAAGTAGTACCTTACTTACTTTGTGTCTCTGACGAGAGGTGCACTTCCCAGTTTAAAACAGATCTTTTCCCCTCCACAAGATGTTTGCCTCAAAGAAAAGCTTTCTGCCAGATCAAACCCTGTGAAATAAGATACAATGATTTAGTTTATTTAATGGAATTTAAAAAAATGGAGGTAAATACTGACTTTTAGCATGCTTGGTGACTTTCTAGGGTACAGACTGACAAGCTAATTTGAAAACCTTTAAGTCAGAGAAACTTGCAATGTTCATTTTACCAACAGAGAAACTATCAGTGCAAAATTCACTCAGTAGATGACTTTGCATTAAGAAATGCATTTGTTATTTCCTTTTACCATCTGAACTGATAAGAATGAAGGATATTTGGGAAAAACAACGGAAACGAGTGTGGCTGCAGAACTTGAACCAATACATCCCAAGAAGAACACATTCTGATTTTAACCCCACCTTCCTAAAAACAACGGCAGCTTTTGGAGCATGGGGGTTGCATTCTGTACTGTCCTTTCAGTTTTAAAGCCATCTTCAGTCAGACTACAATTACATCCATGGCTAGTCAATTAATTTAGACATCCACATTAATGCAGTCATTTACCTGAAATACCAAGACTGTCTCTGTTGATTTGTTTGAGATGATGGACGACTGTTTTCATTAAAGGACACACAGCACCTTCAAGAGAATAGAGTTTAGTATCTACCATAAAATTCTATCAAAGAAAAATGAATCTGAACAAACTATCATGATAGTAATATTAACAGGAATTATTCTTTTTGTTTCTTTAGTATATGAAACCCAGCAATAAACCAAATTATAAAATCTAAATAAGCAATTATATTTCAGATTTCACACTACACTTCTAGTAACGCAAGTAGATATAAATTTTATCAGATTCTAATTCAGCTGTTCATGATTAAAGCTCACATGAACAATATAAACAGAGGAAAACCACTAAAATCTTATGAAGCTCTTTCCATCTATAATACTCTATAAAGCAATAACATCTGTTCTAAGATTTTTTTGTATTTCTGGCAAAAGTATTAAAAATCTCTTTTTCCCCCATTAATGAACATGAGACAATAAAGCATAAATGCCTGATTACCTTGACAATAATCTATTGTTACTTAGTGAACAGTAATTTCAAAATGTGGATTAACAAAGATATAATCATATCATATAATAAACAACGTAAGCAATAGTTATATTTTGGAAAACAAAAAGGTTGAAAATTAAGCAGCATTACAGGGGATTAAGTCTGAACCAAAGTATTCAGGCAAACAAGCAGAGTGTTCTAAAATCTGGAACATGGTAAATTCTAAGGCTGAATCTAACTGAACACTTAAATCAAACTCTGTATTATTAATGTGCAGTATCTTACTTCCATAAAGTCCTTTCTTTTTATTTTTTGTATGTACACTGGTATACACACTTTTAGGAAGCAAATACACAGAAATGTCACTTTTGTGCGTGGCTCAGAAACAGGGCTCTTTCTTTAACAAACTTTGCAAATAGCCCTGCTAAAGCCCAATAAAACTATCAAACGGAAGATAAGCAGGATTTGGCCCATGTGCTTATCCAGCACAGAGCTCCATGCTGAGCTGACACAAGTAAAAAGATGGCCAAGGTATATCTGAAGCTGCTGAATAGTGAAGGTCGAGGGGCTTTTCTGAAGTGCCAGTTCAATGAAAAAGCTGAGGAGGAATGTCCTACCATTAACCTGGAATTCATCTACATTGAAAGATTTCCAAGAGCATCCAGACTGAAAGCTGGCATTCAAAATAGCTATAGCTGTAACTTAAAGCATGTGAAATTTGCCATTCATTCTGTAGTAATGTAGAAAGCATATTAACCTTCAAAAGTCTTAAATTCTATTAAATATGTTACAGTATTCGGTCTGGATTAAGAATAGCTAATTGGAAATAACCAGTAAAAGTGAAACTAAATTACATCATGCAGATATAAAGACAACTCCTGACAACATGGTTAATGAAAGCTATATCTATTGTTTAAAGAACAGACTGGGTGGAAAACATTTTTTTGTAATATTCATCAAGTTCCATGTCCTTTACGCTTAAATTGCCATCTATAATTACAAGTAACATCACTCACAAATTAATTTACTTCTAAGGCTCTAAAAGAATGTATTCTTTCTTTCCTTCATATATATATACACACACATAAATATGTGTATATACATTAATTTACCTATAGAAATAGACAGATAAAAAGTTTCATGGCAAATGCGATGAAACATATGCATCAAAACCACTGTAAATTCTCTTTCCGCCAGAAAAAGATGCAGAACAGTAAAGAATATTCATGTTGAAATTACTGAAACTGAGATGAAAGCTTTAATCATTATTGGTTTGCAGGGAGTTTTATTTAGTGTAAAAAGCATTCACTGGAATTACATACTAACACAGCAACTTCAATACATCACTTGAGATACATACACACTATGGGACAGAAACAGGCTCACTTTACATACCCTTTAATCTACAAATCTCAGCTTTCAGCCACTTATACAGAGTATCAAACTATAGACTTTTATCTATAGCCACTCTAAAATAATGAACATGGTTATGGTAGATTTACACAAGTACAGCTATACAAAATATGTTGGTGTAAAGGAAGCCTCTTATGGCTGAAGCTGCAACAGCATGTCACACATACAGTGACAAATGTTTTCCTTAGATCTATGTGTTTTTATATGTGTATAT
>NW_009259863.1:330538-338452 GCF_000687185.1 Egretta garzetta
ATATAAACACCATGTGGCAGATTCTTTTTTTTGTTAAATTACTTTACAGCACTTACAATAAGAGCATCCAGAGATTACTTACTGCTGACTTTACCTTGAACTGCTGTAGTAAGCTCTAGAGAACCTGGGGCACAACTGTGCTTTTTTTTTCAGCATTAACTTACATGAGGGCTGAGTGGTGAAAGACTAGGGAGTTTTAGCTTATTTCTCCCAGCCCCTTTCTTCCAAGTCCAAATAAAGACTCAAGCCTTAATTTCTGTGTTATCCAGATGATAGCAACGATTCTTCACATGCCATGGACTGGACTGTGGACCTATTTTTACCAGTGGCATAACAGTCACAGCACAGACAGGCCATTTAAGTGTTACTTATTTGGTTTTATTCCATATCTCCAGAAGAACCAAGAGGGTTACTATGAATCTTCTATCTCATGCTGCCAATGCACTCCTTTAGCCCAATGTTATTCTTTTTATCAGAGAGCTAAGGCAAAACTCTAAAATATTAAAACCAAAACCTCTCCATACCAAGACTGACAGCTTTCACTGCTATAGACCGATGAAAATTCTTTCTACAGTTACAATTTGTGCAGTCAAAAAGTTAGCCTCTTCCAGAAGTACTAGAAGACTTGAAAGATCTTTAAATTTTCTTTGACTTAAGACAAAACAGACAGTTTACTCATTCATCCTGTGGGTAGCTGAACTAGAAAATACACATGAAGACATTCAGGAAAGAAAAAAGAACGAGACAAACTCTTACTGCTAATCCAGGCATGGAAACCACTCACCTAGCTGCCCTGTTTGCATACATTGCTATAAAACTAATGAAGCACTAAAAAGAACAAGCTTACATTTATACACTAGATTACTCTGCACGTGACAAAATTGGGTCTGTCTGGATTGAAGTCAACAATTCACATTAAAATGGTGATGTCAAAGCTCAAGTTAACATACCTATAGATCAATGATATCAGCTATCCTTAAGACAAATTACAGACCTTAATCTTTAGAAATCAATGAGCTCTATGTAGGGGCTTATTATTATAAAATCAAAGTAATAATTTCAAAAATATGTATTTAAGCAGATCAAGCACATATATCACAGATCACTGATCTTCTGTCTCTCCAATAAGATGCTACTAAGAATTTTTTTTGTTTTCCAATAGCATTATGCAAAAAAAATAAAGGCTTTGCATCTAGATGTATCTGCTGCAACATGCAGTGGCATGTTCTGAATTCCTGAAGTGAACATAGCACCTGTTAAAGCACACTGCAGCTTCCATCTAGGCCCCATGCCCAGTTTTCTTTTCCGTGCAAGCAAGGACAGAGGAGACTCTGGTGCATGCTTCAGTCTCACTCTTACAGACGTCTCTTGTGTGCCCTTCCTGACTGGGAACTGTAGCTTCCAACAAGCACTCTTGGCTCCTCCAGATCTGCTACTTTATAAGTAAACTTTACCTTCAGGTGAAGTTTTCAGCTGCCATCTAACATCACCAATGTGCACACTGCAAGGGCACCAAAGTTTCCATCAGTAAGCATGACAGGCCAAATGAACATGGCCAAACAGCAAAGTTCCACCTAACACATACCCACATCCTATGTTGGACTCAAGCTTCAGGCAGAAACTCATATTAGCTAGGATATGTCTCACAATCTTACTGGATCAGGCTTCATAAATATAGACATAGGAAACTTCTTCAGAATGTGTGACATACCTGCAAGTGTCAGCAATGACATCCAACGAGTCCAGCTCAAAGGAATTTGCAGGCCCATCTGGCCTGCTTTCAAATAGGGTCAAGAACTCAGATTTCCTACATGCCTGTAGCCTCACATACAGAGGTGCCAGCAAATCAGATATGATTTTTTTTTGTTGTTTTCCTTTTTTACTCTGTAAGCCACATCATATTATATTACAATAAAGGTGTTAATTAAGACAAGGGTGGGAAGAGCAATGAAGGATACTGAATCTATAACTTTGTTGATATAGGAAAGAAGTCAACTCCAAATCTGGGGACTATTTAGATAGTCATGGAAATAATGTAACAGCTTTGGCAGGCAGTATTAAGAAATCCATACCAACTGAGGTGAGGTATTCGGATGCTCACGCTAGACCCTGGAGAACTAGGTTGTCCCGTGAGGAAGAGTAGGTAGTGAAAAACAGGACTTCAAGACAGCCCGCATGGCTTCACCAAGGGCAAGTCCTGCCTGACCAACCTCGTAGCTTTCTATGATGGAGTGACTACATCAGGGGACAAGGGAAGAGCCATGGATGCCATCTATCTTGATGTCTGTAAAGCCATTGGCATGATCCCCCACAACATCCTTCTCTCTAAATTGGGAAGATATGGATTTGATGGGTGGACTATTCAGTGGGTAAGAAATTGGTTGGATGGTTGCATTCAGAGGGTAGTGGTCAACAGCTCGATGTCCAGATGAAGATCAATGACGAGCGGTGTCCTTCAGGGGTCTGTACTAGGACCTGCACCTGGGTCGGGACAACCCCCAGTATCAATACAGGTTGGGGGATGAAGGGATTGAGAGCAGCTCTGCAGAGAAGGACTTGGGGGTGCTGGTGGATGAAAAGCTGGACATGAGCCGGCAATGTGCGCTGGCAGCCCAGGAGGCCAACCGTACCCTGGGCTGCATCGGAGAAGCGTGGCGAGCAGGTCGAGGGAGGTGATTCTGCCCCTCTACTCTGCTCTGGTGAGACCCCACCTGGAGTACTGCGTCCAGCTCTGGAGCCCTCAGCACAAGAAGGACATGGACCGGTTGGAGCAGGTCCAGAGGAGGGCCATGAAGATGATCCGAGGGCTGGAGCACCTCTCCTATGAGGACAGGCTGAGAGAGTTGGGGTTGTTCAGCCTGGAGAAGGGAAGGCTCTGGGGAGACCTTACTGCAGCCTTTCAGTACTTAAAGGCGGCTTATAAGAAAGATGGGGACAGACTTTTTAGCAGGGCCTGTTGTGATAGGACAAGGAGTAATGGCTTTGAACTAAAAGAGGGTAGATTTAAACTAGATATAAGGAAAAAATTTTTTACAATTAGGGTGGTGAACCACTGGAACAGGTTGCCCAGAGAGGTGGTAGATGCCCCACCCCTGCAAACACTCAAGACCAGGCTGGATGGGGCTCTGAGCAACCTGATCCAGTTGAAGATGTCCCTGCTTATTGCTGGGGTGATGGACTAGATGATTTTTGGAGTTTGCTTCCAATCCAAACTGTTCTATGATATCGCAGGTGAATATCTTGGCTGTAGGAGTTGATGCTTTTTTCTTTCTCTACCTTTCCATAAAAAAAAAAAGGGGGGGTGGAGGGGTTGCTGATCTAGTTTACAGGCTTCACACTGGGAGAATGTGTGTAGCTGAGAATATTCCCCTTTATGGTCTAGGATCTCTCTTATGTACTACTCGCTAGCTGAAGTGGCTTTCCGCAGTCTGCAGGCTTTCATGAACCACATTCTTATAGATACCTAAAGCTCCTTATTCAATGCCCAGGAAGACAGTATTTAACCACAAGTTAAGGAATCCAAGGGTGGCAAGGTCACTCATACACTGCAATGCTAACAATAGTTTGTGGATCCAACATTAAAATATTTGGAATATTAAGAATATGAGTACATTGTATATGACAGTTACTGTAAAGACATTATCTTGATTTTGAGAAGTATCTAGCCGTACTAAAACATGAAACCCAAAAAGCTGAACTGATTTGCATACTTGAAACCACTCACTGTATTTGGGTTAAAGTGCCTATCTAAAATTATGATCTAGAGCCAATACTTTTCACAACGCATTCCACGTCAAAAGGCACTGGAAATTCACCATGCCTGACAGTCCCAAGACTTTGTTTATACTACATTTTTCATGGGTTAGCAAGTGACTTTGAAAAGTAATTGTAAAAGAAAGTTGAAAAAGCAGCAATGATCTGGAAATGAGACAAAGTATTAATACTCTTAATATGAAGCATTTAACAATGATCGAATTAGAACTTCATGTGCCACTACAGAAAGAGCTCATGTCCATGCTCCAAAACCAAATGTTCCCAACAATAAAAAAAAAAAAAAAAAAGTAAGTTGACAACATGAAGAAAATATTCCTGAAGTCAGATCAAAAACATGATTGTGGAGAACTCCTGAACCCTATCCCTCAGATCTGCTATATTCTGTTATTAGAAGTGAATGCTTCCTTCTGATGAACAATTAGCACATCAAAACTGGACAAATAAGAATGGAAAAAAATCCTTGGTGTAAATCTAATGGTTACTGGCACACATTCAGACCCTAAGGAGGACTGCTCCAAGAAGATCTCTGCATACTCTGTCACTCTGTGACATTTTTTCCCCCAAATACTGGTATTTTTTTTTTTTAACTATATTGACTCAATGAATAAGTCCCAAAGTATACTCAGAATGCCAACACAGAAAGCTCTCCCCTACATATGCACACAATTCTTTCTCTTGCACAAGAGATGCCCTTCCCACTTCTTCCACCCACTCCCCCTTCAAATGAACTTCAATTTACACTTTTCCCTGCATTTGAAGGTCATTCCTTTAGACTCAAGTAGATCAGGTGGGAAATTTCAGGATGTAAATGCAATAATCCAAAACCAAGCTTTGCTGGAAAAGCTTTCATATTAGCACAGTGACGAATAAGTGCTATGCATATGTTGTGGGAGGAAGAAAATCAAAAGGATTGCCTAGGCAGATCCTGAAGGGCAGATGCTGATCCAAACACAACTGGTACATGGGGGAGAACAAAGGCCCAAGAAAGAGCCAGGTAACGAAAGAAAGAAAGGAGAGAGAAAGAAAAAAAAAAAGTGTGCGGAAAAGAGGAGCTTAGAGATTTCTCTCTTCTTGAAGTAAGCACGTTTCCAATTTGTAACATCTGTGTACAAATTATCAAACTAGAATGAGACGATTTTGCAACACGGAGTACCCAGTGCAACCAAATGGGGCAGATTAACAAAAGGCTAGCAGGCACACCTGTACCCCTCACTGCTGCACCATCACAGGGTCCATTCTTTCTCAGCTCCTGCTTTCTGGTCTGTAACTTTTATTTTTGGACAGTAACCATCCCTTCAGCCTCTAGAATAGTCTCTTTCCTGTTAACAATTTGAGGCATCACTCTGAGTCTATTCCCTGCTGTTGGCAGGGATGCTCAAGCTGGCAGCAATCTACTTGTTATTCCTCACCATCTGCCTGTATCACCTCAGAGTGCAGAAGCCTCTCTCAATTGCACACCATCAGTTATTCTCAGGAGAGGTTCAGTCTCTCCTCTTCTTCCCAGCAGTTCAATTTGACCCGTATTTGATTCATTTGTGGCAATCAGGTGAAGGAAAACTGCAACTTCCCTGCTGGCTGCCTAGCCACCAACTCCCTAACAGAACATAAAGCACAGTTTAGATACACCATTTATTAGCAGTTCAGTGTACCTGTCACATCTTCTATGCCTGGTCCATCTTTTACTAAGACATCTTTTCAGTAGGGAAAAAAAAAAAAAAAAGAAAAAAAAAAGATGTAAAAAGAAAGGAGACAAGGCTTCTTGTTTTAAAATTTTTCAAGTTTCCATTTATTAATTTATATTACTAGGGAACCTTCTGCACTTACACCCTTTTACCACTTTTATAACTTCCCTTCTACAATCCACCAGCTAGCAATGACAGAGAAGACAACCTATTTTACTTCTTTCAAAAAGCTGAAAAGAAGGATTGTACAGCTGTGATGTAGGCTCACTCTCACGGGGGTTAAGAATAATTCATCAGCAGAGCACTTAGCCTTGCTACCCTAAAAATATAAGGCAAAAAAAAGTCTTTGACTTAAATTCAGACTCTTTACAACACATTATTCTTACCTTAGAGCCCACACATTACACTTTATTATTTATTAAATCTTACTATTTACTGTTTCCAGGAGTAGTAAAAGGATTATTATCCTAGTCATTGTCTTTTTAAATTTCTTGGGCCTGAGTTTCAAATGTGTTATGGAGATACAAAGTTGTTGTATATGTATAGCTTCTATAATCTTTCATCAGGTTTCTGGAAAACCGGCATTACTAAAAATAAATTTCATTTAAAAAAAATAAAGAAAAAGAATTATTTTTATTTCTATTTAAATAGCAACAAGCATGTTCTCCTTGCTAATAATTACAGAAAAATTCTAGGAAGTTGAGGTACGTGCTGAGGCTGAGCAAATCTAGAAAACTGACAATTCCTTATTCTACAAGCACAAGTGACATGCCTTTAAGACAGAATCTAGGGAGTCAACGAAGAGATTAAGTGAGAGAGCTAGATAACACGTGGACAGTAAGAGAAAGAAGAAAAAAAGAGAAGTATGAGAAAATGGGTAACAGCTTTCAAGTTAAACAATATCACTATATTCCTTTCCCCTGACTTCTTAGGCACAAGGTTTTGTCTAACTCTACATCTGTTAAACGTATGACCTGGTCTTGCGATTAAGTTTAGGTTAACATGAGCATTAGGTCGTTTAGGTCAATGTGATCACTGATCTGCTCTAATAAAGCCAGATGATTTTGTTCACAAAAGTTTTGCAAGCTCTGATTGAGTCTTGTTTTGTATGGTAAGTTGAAATAGTACAAAACAAAACTCCTAGGAACTACAACTGCTTCCAAACATGAATCTTCCAAGTGCAAGCTGCTTTGGAACTGCTTCAAACCTAGACATTTTAAAAAAGAGATTTTTAAAAGTCTTGTATAACTTTATCTGCTCATACCACTTATTTTCCATGTACTGTCCCTACTTGTTCAGATCTGTTCAGTACTGAGTCTTATGCCTTTGGCCCGTGATGGGCAAGAAGAATGGAAGTACCTGTCTGGTCACTGACAGCCACAGAAGTAGAAACAGGAAGGAGGAGGAAGACTGCCATACAAAGCCAAACTATGCAGGATCCAATGTACTTCATCTCCCCCTGGACACATGTGAACAATCAGCTACAAATCTGAAACAGAAAATAATCATATTCAGAACAACTTCTTCTTATTCTTTTCCCCTCACCCCATCAGAAAACTACAAACAAGAATTTCTTAACTGTGAAGAAAAGAGGAAGTCGCGAATCACACGCAAAGTGTATCATTTATCTGTTGTAGGGAGCTGCAAAAAGAGACTTACGTAAATTTACAAATAACTAACAAAGATACTCCTTTAGTTCTTTATCAAATATCTTATTAAGACATTAGTTATAAAGGCACTAAATTTTCATTTCATTAGTAAAGATGAGTTTTCTTTTATTTTTCTCCTAGGTTTTCCATTTTAAATACATTGGATAAACTGTCTTATGTCACAACACTACCAGTGACTGCTGAAGTAGTCTTCAAATCAAACAAGGACAACATGCAATCATTTAAGTACAAAAGAAACCAAAAGAACCAGTATTTCTCTGCCTCGCAAAATATACAAGTGCCTCAAGCAGCCTGTATTGAGTTTACAGTTTAAATCTCACAAAAATAGGTTGTTGAAGCCAGACTATATCTCTTGTCCTCTAAAAAACAGCATCATCTTTCCTTCTAAGCCGACTGCAATGCATAAATACACGTGAATTTTAACAAAATGCAGAAAACAAGTATTTTTCTAACCACGTTTTCTGCAAGAAAAACAAACGGCATACCTAACAGGCAATTGCTATAATTATTTTCGCAGGGCATCTTATTCATCATCAGAGCTATTCTGTCAGTCACACATACTGACAGCAACTACACCATCATTAACTTTTCCAGCCTCCCCAACAGCAGCGAAGTGAATACACGTTCAAATAACATTATCATTTAATTTCCTGCACCTGCTTTACAAGCAGGCATCAGTAATTCACCAGAGCTGCCACGCCAGAGGTCTCATTTTCTGAAGGGCTCTTGCCAATTAAACCCCTGATACCGCCACCCCCACGCTGCCACCGCACCTCCGGGCTTGGGTC
>NW_009259863.1:339054-342928 GCF_000687185.1 Egretta garzetta
TACCCGCGAGCGGACGGACTTTTAAACCTATGCGTACGGTTAATAAGCATGCTCGGCATCGTGGCGACCTCCAAGGGTTTAATCGGTTTCTTAAATTACTGCAAATTTAGCAGGACTGTTTTCATTAGCATATCTTAGCATACACCTGTAGTCACCCACAAACATATACAATGTATTTACACAATCGTGAGCAGAACCCTATAGCATAGGCTGACTACAGTACGCTAAAAGCTTACTGTGTATATTATATTTATATAGCAGATAGCTCATATTGGCAAAATAGGTGATAAACTTGAAGGGCAATTTTGAAAAAAAAAAAAAAACCCACCCCAAAAAAAAAGCACCCAACCAAAAAACCCAAACCCCCACCACAAAACAAGCCAGGAATAGTTAGTATGTGCGTGCATGTGAGATGTTGAGACAACTGACTACAAATAATGAGTTGCTTACCTTTAATTTTTATTTTAGTATGTCCCCCAGAAGCACTGAAAATGCCTGTACAGAGCTGCTGGAGCTGAGGAGTTGCTGGAGTGAGTCTCCAAAGAGTGGTAGAGGGGGATGCAGCTCTGTCCTTATTAGTCTCACACAGTGTGACCCTCCCACTCAGTCAGCACAGAATACTCTGCAAGAAAGGACAAACAGCCACCCAGACACGGATTCTACAGAATCATACTTGTATATCCCAAGTCCAGTTACAATGTAAGAAATGGCGTTTTTCTCCCTCCTGCGCCCCCCCCCCCCCAAAAAAAAACCAAACCCAAAACAGTTCCATAAATTAAACTGCCAGAGTATGAACACATGAATGAAAGAGTATCTGGTTTCTAGTTGCAAAGAACCAATTACGTGCATTAGTACACGGGCAGAAACAAGCTTTTATCACTTAAGTGTAAGCACACATCATTAATTTTATATACTTTATCATAAATTTAAAAATCAGCCACCCAAGTAACCACAAGAGTGCACCTATTTATGGCACTGATGCTGCAAAGCACTGCAGATTACTGACAACTGCTTTGCCTTTTAAAATCTATCGTTTACAAACCTGAATGTTCTCGCCCTGTAACATCATCTGTCTGTGATGAAAGGGTGAGACTGAGCGCTGCCGCTGGCGCTCATCTGAATGTGTGAAACTGCACTTTTCTCAGGTTCTCCAAGGGTGCTTGTGGCAGTTTTCCATACTGCATTTCAAAGATGTAAACCAGACAGAAGGATAGAGAAAAGTAAAATTACTAGAAATACATACACAGAAGAGAGAGAGAGTAGGGCTTTAATTAAATATATCTCACTTATATATATCTGAGACACATTTTATCTTTTTCTAGTAGGATCATTGTGATGGGGGAAAAAAGGAAGGTGGTGACTATTATATGAAAATTTATTAGTTTAGCATCAATTTAGCCCAACTGGTCTTCAGGTCAGAAAATGCATAGGCACACCCCCACCCCCCACTCCCCACCTCCCCAGTTTTGAAAAGAGTTTCCTCATTTCAACCAAGATAACTAGCCAGGTTAACCAACAAATCACATGGGAAGACACGATTATCTTTCTGGTTTAAATTTCAAAACAGTTGTTGTTCTTCCCAACTTAGAATCACGAGAGAAAGATGAAATCGCAGCTTACGTACATGTCTGCTAGGGTGTTTTATTCCACAACTTTGCCAGAGACTTGTGGTGTAACTTTAGGCAAGTCACACTTCTCGCTTGCTCATTCTGTAAATTATAGAAAGCAAAGCTGCCTTACCTCGCAGGGTGAGGTGCAAGAGCCCAGTCCTACAGCTGACAAATCATCTGAGCACTCCCTTCCCCTCCAGACTGTTCGTTTGATAAAGGCTTCAGTGTTGAGCCCTAATTCAGTGTTCCAAGCAGAGTTGCGAGATCCTCAGTTGAAAGACCCTTTGTAAAAGCTCTGCTCCTAGTGAAAGGCATTATATTTTTTTATTTGAAAAGAACTGCATTTGTCATTGCTCTTTCAAGCTACAAAATTCTTAAAATGTTTTTGTTTTACTTCATTTTACATGCCCTAAATGTGTGGATTCAGCTGTGTTACATGAATATACACAGTCTTATTAATTTCAATGAATATAAACTCTGAATTAGCTAAATATTTTACTTGTGTAACACTTCACACATACAATCAGTTCATCCTTTAAAGAAATATTTCTGTCCCTCAAAGTTCCTCTGTTGCTCAAAAGTCCAGATCCAAGCAAGGCCTTCATTTCCTATGAAGCAATAATGAAACATAACCCCTAATCCAAGGACGTTGTTCCACTGACCGAGATACCAACATTCCAAATAGAAAATTAAAAATACCTTATTGGGACCCTGTCAACTTCAAAACACTCCAGATCCGTATGAAAGCAGTAAGTAGAAGAATTAGGAACTACTACAACCTTCCCTGGCTAGCACATAGGCTTCCTGTGCTCTGGCCCAGATCTTCAACTAAACAGGATTATGCCAGTTCACATAAATCAAAGGAATTACACCGATTTGTACCATTTGAGGACCTTGATGTTAGGGACTGCCACCATACATATTGATGGACAACACTGTTCACATTAACAAATATGGTCTTGAATATCTAGTGACATGAAAACTGGGAACAAGGAAAACCTTATTGTTTACAAACAATTCTGTCCCAAGCCAAAAAAAAAACCTGCTTCCCTCTCTGCCTCCCACAATGTAAGAAGCAAAGCCACAACTGGCAAAGCATCTGTTACCACGAACAGCTTAGAAATCCCAACCACCTGCACTCTTGTTCACCTGCAAACAGTTACTGGTGCACTCTGGAGAAAACACTGTGCATTGTCTCATCTCCTTCGTATCTGTGAAGTACTGGAAAAGCTGACAATAGGACCTGAAGCACTCTCAGCAAACGGGCGATAGCACGCGTTATCTTTGCAGTTAACACAGTTTTCCAGCCAACTCAGACTTTAGCTAAAGCATTTACTTGCACACAGAAGACTGGATTAAACCCCGATCCAGGCAAGAGCCAAGGAAAATACACCAAGCAGCAAAAAAGAGAGAAATTAAAGTTTGAAACCATACTTAGCACAGACACGCAGAGCACGTTCCCACTCCAGCGCCACGAGTGAACGGCTCCACTGAACAGCTTTCACTACAACTGCAGTTGCAGGCAAGATGCAGGGGAAAAAGGTGAGAGAATCAGGGGGCAAAGGGACATTTATTTTTTGTAGAAAATTTTTCTTTATTGCAAACACTGACTTTCAACCTTTGTTTCTTTTTCGGCACGATTAGATACCCAAACCAGCCAAGTAGCATAATTCATTCTTGACTGTGTGCTGCTAGCAGATTTCTCTCCATCTCGTTAGACCCACATTTTTAACTTGTGTTGCTTATGACAACACATATGCAGGAATGAAGCTGTTAACTTTGACAAAACTCTTTAAAAGGAGCTGTATTCTACTTGAAAACAACTTTTTAAAAGGAGATTAATTTGAAACACTCCTTTCCACACTATTTCTCACTGAATCTAGAGCTTTGTATTGCTATTCCATCGTATAAGCCCTTATGTGGGGTTGTTCCTTGCCAGATGATCCTTTCTGCCCTCTGCAAGATTTGCCGGTCATGACAACTGCATTCCACTGAAGCAATTAAAATATAAATGCTTTTAAATAAATTAGGCTGAACTATAATGAACTTGGACAAAACAGGTGGAATCCCAGCCTTGGGAAAGCTAATGGAAATTTTAACATTGATGTAAATGGGGCAAAAATGTCACTCAAATGAGGGAACTTTGACAAAAATTACATCAAAAGGGAATTATTTATATGCATGTGCACACACACTAGGCATTCCGAAGCAGCAAAGCCAACAGAAAAGCTGGATGTCACTTCATTTCTTCTATAGGAGAGGGA
>NW_009259863.1:343287-364559 GCF_000687185.1 Egretta garzetta
GGAAAGAGCAAAACAATCCAACTGCTACTTCTTTTTCTGAATACTTGGGAAGCACTCAAATTTTCAGTAAAGGGACCAAAATAACTGTCAAAAAGATGCAGAGAGAAAACTTACCACTATAGCTTTGTGGTATTAGTGTCTTGGCTCAGACATTTTCCCTGCCCTTTGACACTTTATAACATGTCTTAAAATAACCAAATACTAATAAATATAACAGTACAGCAACAAAAAAAAAGTTTGTCCTTTATCTCCAATTCCAATGCCACTGATTAACCCAGTCTCAAAAAAATAATGCAGAGTTGTATCACTCTTAATGTTTAGTTCTATCTGGTCCTAATATGTTTCATATTTTTAATAATGACTTTTTAGTCCAAAATACATAAATTTCAAAATAAATAAATGAATGTCTTGATATATTGCTTATATTTACCAGTCATGAACACATCAACAGATGCGTCATATGATTTGTAAAGTATTCATTACTATTCCACAAAAATACATTTCTGTGCATATACTACTCTTTAAAATGTTAGTACAAAAATTAAGTTATTCAAACCTGAAACAGTGCTGGATCTGTAGAATTCAGTAAAACATCAGTCCAGCCCTGGCTTAGAGAAACAATGCTAAGATTAATAGTGTCAAAATGTGTATGTCCTTCATCTACTGAAAGGTATACTTTGTCTTTCTATGGCTCGATAAATGCATGTCTATAACCGTACCACCACACTACAAACAGCTTGCCACATGTTTTATTGTTTCATGAACCACACAAAGAAATACACAACAAAGAAAAAATTCTGAACATTTACCGTTGTTTTTCTTTCTCTTCTTTCTTTCATCTGGAATCCATCCTGCCTGTAATGCAGGATAGACTTGCCTTTTGGTGGCTTTCATAGTGTACAAGAAGCTCGTGGTCAAACAGCTGATAAGGGATGAGAAAAGCTGAAAGGTGATTTTCCAAACCAAGTCAAAGCACATCATCTGGCTTGTTTTAGACCAAAGTACCATACGTCTTTAAAAGTCATTACACATGACGAAAAGATGAAAGTATGAAAGTCAGGTTTTAGGCAGCTGTGCTGGGAATTACAGGTGTTTGCTCAATACTTTTGTATGAATATGCTAAAAACCTACATGCAGTCTGAAAACTTCTATAAGGCAGAGTAATACGTTAATTTAAAATTTATACAATGCAAATATTAGAAAAAGGAAGGTGAAGAGCAAGGGAAAGGTATCAGTAAAGTTTAAGATCCTACAAACAGACTAGGCTGTATAAGCCCTTCAGTCTTAAAGGGCAACTTTATTTTAAATCAAAGGGCTGAATGTTCTATGCTTGGTTTTTTTAAACTTCAGGAAGACAAAGCATAGATAGCCCAAGAAATTTCAAGTTAAAAACTCCATTTTAAATTATAACAAATATGTCTAAGAATTTACGAGTCTCAGTATTCGCCAGTGTCTCCTACTGTTGTGTAATTTCTGTCCAGGTAATTTGCCTAAATTTTATTTTAAAACAGAATACTACAATGATAAACAAACCATTTTTAGGTCCGGTTAAGACTAGTTTCAAATATTCAGAAAGTAACTTCTATGAATTTGCCTGTGCAAGACTGATATATGCGACCATCAGTTTTACCAACACAGTAGCTACAATTATATTAACGCATCTAGGATTCCAAGTTCATGCAGAGCTATTTACCATTATGTTATTTTAATGCTCAATTCCAATACTGTCAAGCAACATAAAAATGAAATAATGCAATAACAAGTATTTTATTCATTATTATTGCTGAATAAATAGGCACAAGAATCTGGGGAGTCAAATTCAGTGTGTATTTAATCTGTACCTCTGCATCCACACACTTTATTTGCCTTTCGTCTACGAGTAAATATTCTCAGGACATAACCAATGTTACACTTTTAAGTCAGTAATTTTACAGATTTATGTAAGCTTGGTGTCTGCCTAGAGCTATCTAGTCATATCTCAGATGTAAAAGAAATTAATTAGAAAAAAAAAAAACTCAAAAGAATTCAATAGCATCTAAAGGCTACAGCCTGAAGTGAGACAGAATACATGCACAAAAAAATCTAGCCGCTACATGCCCTCTGAAACAGCCTACTGACCTACACATATTGTAAGTCAACATCCTACGTCACCCTGTGTATATATGTATTTTTGGGAGCTGAGGAATTTGTGCACTAATAGAAAATGACAGTTGAAAGGAAGAATCTATCAGACTGTGTTTGCATGATGATTTGTATCTTTATGCACTACAGTTCAAATAAATTTCACTGTTTATTAGGAATGCAAAACCAAACACACTAGCTCCTACAAAAGCCAGCATTTAAATAAATGAAAGGTTCTTAAAACAAATGTAGCTGTAGTGTATCAAGCATAACATTTGCATCAATCTCCAAACTGTTTATTTTTGGCACGTCAAATGTGGTTTGGACACGATGGATGAATTTAATTTTGGAGCAAGGCCAAGTGATTTAGCATGCATGTACCATTTTGATGAAGCTTGGAGTAGCTAGGAACTGCTCTGGTTTCTTCCCTTTCCTGATAGGTGGAATCCAGATATATCCTGTTGATTATTTTAACTGAGTACTTAACTTAATCTTGCCAATTAGTCATTGACTAATGGTGCTGGAACCAATCATCAGTGCTGGAACCAACTACATTCTAGCAACTTAAAGTGGCATCCTGCAACTATTTATTTGCTATATTTTCACATGCAAAATTATTCATATGCATTTAGACTTCATGTCTAAATCAGCAGATATAATCTATAATTATTAGAGCAGTAGTATCTGACATAGATACATAGTACAGATTGTACTTAATCATAAAACTTATGGTGGGAAGATGACTTTATGCCAAAAATACAAATTTTACTGAAGGTAACTACATTGCTGAGAGGTTATCGGGCTGTATTCCAAGAAGAATACAAACTTAAGTCCTACTTGCGCACGAGGGGGAAGACACTTTTTCACAAAGATACAAAATTTGGTGTAATAAAATTGTGTTCATCCAAATCATTTCAGTATGATTATAGCTTGACATGCCTTAACCTATTTGAGAAGAAGTAACTTTGGTTCATATATTAAAACTACAAGGGCTAAGAACTCACAAACTGGTTTAGGACCGACTTGCTCAGACATTCATCAGCAACACTGAGCTTGTCTCTCCTACTGCAATATTGTTCTATTTCCCAGAACTTAGAATAGAGGTTATTTCTTTAAGGAACTGTTCATACGTTACAGGTACTTCACTGATCTTTAGGGAACTTTAAAATTTACTTCAACAGAGGATTTGACTTCTGGAGAATAAAATTAGAAAAAAGGCTGAAACTGAATAAACTAAGCCTGTTGACAGGAGTTAAAAACAAACAAACAAACTAAACCTAACCATAGAATGCCTGTGAGTAGAAGAATACATAACAGAAAACAAGAGCTTGCATCAGGCATGCATTTGTCTTCACAGAGGGTTTATCTTCCCCACAGAAGTATTTCTTGCCATCAGGACCTAGGTTTGAATGTGAAATTAGACTATCCTAGTTCCAAACAACAAAGCTGGCAAGCCTTCTTCAGAGTCCTCCTTAGTACTGAGCTTTACTACATAAATCAGTGGTGTATCTGAGTGCATCCCAGGGCTGCCTGTGGTACAGGATGGCAGACTGCTGGAGGAACGTTCCCAGTCCACTGAGGAAAAAGCTATTTACGTCCAAGCACACTTCTGCAATTACGGAATAACAAAAAACTACACATACTCACTTGATTTGATGTATTTCTCCAGTGTAAAGACCACAAGAGTTGATACACCAAAAGCAATCTAAACATGATTTTAAATCTGGCTTTAAGTAGTGTCAGTTAGTTTACACCAAGGGAATCACAGAATTATGTTCCTCTCTGCAGATGTAACCACACAGCAAGTGTGGTGAAACCTGAATGCAAGTCATGTTATGTGAGGCACCTGTGATGTCTAAATTAAGGGTGTAATTTCCCCTGGGAAATCCAGCTCTGTGATTAACTATTGTCTGCAAGTGTCTCTCTCCCTTGATTTTAGAGTGACAGTATTCCTAACTTCAACCTGACAGCTCAGTTTTTAAACCAAATCTGTGCTTGGTTAAAGGTGTTCTAGAATCTGTGGGCATCCAACAAGTTAATTTAAACTTGTTTAGTAGGACCAGTAGAGCTTTTGGATACTTTTCGTTAAGGTAGTCTTATACACTTAGAAAAATTCTTTTTGTGGCTAAAAATTAACTACAGAAATGACCTACACTACTACAACACATTTTTTACAATTATGTAAATTGTTCACAAAGTGAATTGGATTGGCTTAAACCAATCTGAGCCTGCATTTTTAATTAAATGAGTCAAGTTCTATGTACAGAAGACTTGAATATTCCACAAGCACTGCCGGTAGCAGACATGATTAAATAAGAGTTTTTAGTTACATCATATAAACCCCTTCCATTTACATTCAGAGCAGCTGTCCTCAACGGTTGTATTGACACAAACTTACCTTGGCCTACAGTAAAGGTGTGCATATCCTTTTTAAATATAATCTAATTTTAGATGATAAAATTTAAATAACAATAATAAAAAAACCTCGTAGATTATGAGATGGTAAAATTTTAGGTGGCATTTTCAGTGGATGACTTCCACTCCTATGATTTTAACAGAATGTAAAAGATAAATTTTAGAATTTGTAGAAGAGAGTTTTCCGCTTATGTTCTAGGTGGTCTCAGGGAATATGGACAGGTAGCCCTAACTGCTCAGATTCCCACCTTCCTATATTTTCCTTCATGTCATAAATTGGTTCAGAAGTTTTAAATACTTCTCAGTCTACACCATTGCCATTACATTGAGTTTAAACACACTGTCCTACCAAACTCCCCAATCCTTTGCCTTGCCTGCACGGTGACAGTTTGCCTCTAGACTGGAGAGACAAGGCAAGGAAACCCTGACAAGGAAAACGGGCAGGAGACAGGAAAGATTCTTTGATATTTAGCCCATGGGAGGCCATCACTGCTCACCTATGTGAGCCAAAATAGCTAAAAAAATAAATCATCATATTAATTTAGTGATTTATTTCTACTCTGTCTTTGAACTATTTATTGGTATGAGAGTCAGAAGCTGAGGCAGTAAGATAAAGTCAAAGACACATAAGCTAAAATTAAGATACTCTGGTATCCTTTGACATAGAGTAACGAAATGGACTGGGCTGGATTCCTTTTCATCTCTTTGTTAAAGAATCACAAACTGATCTTGATGAAAACAGATTCACTTAATCTCTTTTGGCGTAGACTATCATGCAAGGCAGTTCTTTTTTAGATGCTATAAATTTTAGAGTCCTGTAAGTTTTTCCATTTAACAATGAATTGAGGTAACAGTGAAATATCATTATATGGTTCATTCCACACATGTAAGTGGGCACGGACATTAAACAAAGACTATATATTAGAGTGAATTAAGGATTTGATCTTACTTTGCTGATGTAGCCAAGGGATATGCTTTTGATGCTTAAGAAATACATAATCAAGCCATAAGTTTTCCCCTCTCCCTGCATATTTCAGTAGTATTTACCTTCTTTTCTCTGAAGTTAAAATATTTATTAAAATGTCTTCACAGCTGAAACAGTTGAGAAGTGCTTTTAACAATGAAAACCTATCAAGATTAAGAACAAGAACATCACAACACAGGAAAAAACGAAAATAGAAGAAAATACACTTCACTATTAAAATAATACAATAAGGAAAACCCCAGAAAATAGCATCATCAACTTAATTTCTAATTAAGCAACACTGAAAACAAAAATCAGTCACTATGGTTCACTTAAACACCGAAACATTTTTAAACATCTTCAGTAACACTTATCTAGACATGAATTTTTGTCATTCCTTTTCTTATTGTTTCTCCCAAAATAAACTTTCTCCTATAGGACCGATACCAGTTCTATTAATGACCTTGCCCTCTGCTTTCAGATTTGTTTTCTTAGCACAGGGTCATTCTCTCCCCTGTTGCCTATGGGAGTCCACTACTACATAACTCCACTCTAGGCTCCCGCCAGAAAGATTAAGCAAAAGAGAACTAGAAAGCTAGTGCAAGTTAAAATGCTTCTGTCTTTCTGCAGATCATGGGAAGTGTTGGTAAGTTATTTTATTTAGAGTGAAATTTTGGCTTCGCTGGAGTCAGTGTATACTTCGCTATAAACTTCAGCTGGGCCAGAATTTCACACCTGGTTTTTATGACCTTTCTTTAGTTGCTGTGAGCTAGGAGTATCGGAGACTTCACTCAAGCCAGGATTTCACTCTAAACAGAAAGTATTACCACCACTTCCTCTCATCCTCAGGGAGATGATTAAGAAATAAATATACTAGAACGATTGTGCTTGCCAGAAAGGCTTTTGTGGATCCTAGGTTGTGCTCTATTTAGTGGTAACAGCGTAACTTGAACAATAGCAAAGACAACAACAAAAAAATTATTTAGAAGCCGAGATTTCGCTAGCTTCTCATCTGGATTAAAATAAGAGTCCACAAAGGTATGCTGCAGCTAATATAGTTTTGGTTTTTTTTTTTTTAGTATGGTTGAGGTTCTTTTCTCTGTTTTGCTTTCTCATCCTTTTCCAGCCCCCATTGTGTGTAGATTCCTTATTTTCCCCTCCTGTAGTTGTTGCTGGAGTTTGTGATCTGGGACATCCAGACAGGCCACTGCTGATCTAGTCAGCTACCTACAGATTAAATTACATCTTTTTCCAGCTGTAACAAAAAGATAGCTAAATGACATGAAAAAACAAATTAACAAGAGGAAACCCTTGACTTTATTTTCAGCACATTTTGAATGAGGCTTTGTTATTGTCTGTTTTTGAGGCTATGATCTCTTCACCTGACTGTGTGTCAACCAAATTCTTGAAGTGGAGCTACCTGCATGTTACTCTGGAATTCATCAAATTAAAAGATTTCTCACATCTAGAAGTAGACTTTATAGAAGCTTTAACAAACTAGCTCTTTAAATAGAAGTAGCTCAGCTCTATTAGGTGAAACAGTTTAAATAAAAAGAGTTGAAAACAGATCTACTCACCATCTACTGTACCTTTGCAGGCTGTCTTTCCAGCCTATTCTCCTGAAAATCTTGCAGCTTTCAGTTGCTACTTACATTTCAGACTCCACCAGGTCTCTAAAAAGTCTTTACTTAATTGTCATCACAGAGACTTGGGATAGGATTTTATCTTGGCTGCAAAAAGCCTTCCTTGACTATAGCTTCATGCCGCTTGTTTTTATCTCCCTGTTGCAGCCTGACGCTGCTGAAGCTTCTCATAAAATGGTTGAGGTTGGAAGGGAGCTCTGGACATATCTGGTCCGAACCCTCTGCTGTAACAGGGCCATGTACAGCCAGCTGCCCAGAAACATGTCCAGAGAAGACATTTTCCATCTAGGCACACTAAACTACTTCCAGAGAAGATTCTGTTCTCCCCCAGGGAAGAGCAGAGGGTCCTGTCTTGGCAGCTTCTTTCCTTCCTAATGTCGTAATACCTGTCACAACTATTTTGCCTGATTTCTTTCATAATCTAGACCATAACATGACATTCAACCACTTCTGACAAATTCCTAATTTATAGGTGAGCTATACCTCTGCTTTTTGAAAAACATATGGCCTAGTTTTAAATATATGAAATTGTAAAGATTCTACCACATACCTAGGCTAATAGATTCATATGTAACCATATTTATGTGATTTTTATTTTTTACTCCATGTACCTTGTTTTCCTCAATTTATCTAGCTTCAGGCTTCAGCCTTTGGATTATGCCTTTATCTGTTAAATAACCTTATGGTATTAGAAGTCTTCCTTCTGTGTACAAACTTAGGCTATCTTCAGCTCTTCTCCTGAAAAACAAAGATGGATCGAGGAGCTTTTGTTTTATCTGTTTTTCCACTACAAAGCAGTATGGTTTTGTGGTGGGTTTTTTGTTTGTTTGTTTTGAGTTTTTTTCTGGAACCATGCTTGGATGGTAGAAGCTAACATAATGGCATAATTATACCATCAATACCATATAAAGAAGTAACACAGCTACATTACTGCTCAATATTTCTTTCTGTTAAGCCCCATCTTTTTTAAGCCATCACAGTGCACATGAAGCTATCTCTACTGCTTTTAAAAGAGTTACAGCTTTCAAAAAATGCTGTATAATGCTCAGCAAGCTTAGCCCTGGCAGTATTTGCCTCTGCAAGTGTAACCTTACATTTGATTTCACTGTATCACCTTTTTCCCAGGCAACCTAGATCACCCTACAAAAATGGACATTATTTCCTACTCAATCATTTTCATGTCAACAGCAAGCTAGTTACAATGTTTTCTAGCCGAGGAAAGCAAAGCCCTGTGCTCTGTTTAATGATGTTTATCTAGAGGTAATGTGGTAGTTTTGCAGCAAGCCAGCTGAGCAATCTCCAAATTTTAAGGGAATGTTCCAAGAAGAACAATGTAAGAACTTTTTTTTCTTTAAATTGGGAAACTGGAATGGGAAAAGTAGGACTGAAACAAGCTTTGAAGTTGCTTAGCAATGCCTCACCTAACTTTTAACTGTTCATATTGATTAAACTACTTGATCGGTCGTTAGTATCATTCAGACCTGCTCACTCTCATACACAAAGGTATACCAAAGGCCATGCTTGCAGACCTGCTTTATGTATAGAAACAGTCTGATCCTAACAGCAGCCACATGGAGGCTGTCAAAAACCAGTATAGATATAAGGGCCCCTGTTGTGAAGGAGAAAACAGCTAGTAGCAACAAAAGTTAATGCTTTAGACTTATTTAAAAGTCTATCCTATGGATGTCAGGTGTGTTTAGAGAAAGTACTCATATTTTCAACACACTGAGGTAGCATGTTATTTGTTTGAATAATGCCAAAAGCAGCAAAACTAAAACCCACATGGAATAAAGCCTGTCTAATATCATTTGCAACAGCTAGGGCTTCAAAGGTGATCAGCGTAAAACTGCACCTGAGCAAAGATGATGATGATGGTGAATGGAATAACAATCATAATAAAAATGCTCATGCACTAGAAAATGTTTTTTTAAAAAAACCTATAAAATGCTAGAAAATACCACACACTGGGTATGCTATTTAAAAGTGCATGAAAATTAAACTGAAGTGATTTCTGAAAGATTAATATCCTGGTTTTGGCTGGGACAGAGTTAATTTTCTTCCCAGTAGCTGCCATAGTGCTGTGGTTTGGATTTAGGATGAGAAGAATGTTGGTAACACCCTGATATTTTAGTTGTTGCTAAGCAGTGCTTACACCAGTCAAGGGTTTTTTCAGCTTCCCCTGCTCTGCCAGGTACACAAGAAGCTGGGAGGGGGCGCAGCCAGGACAGCTGACCCCAAATGACCAAAGGGCTACTCCAGACCATATGAAGTCATGCTCAGTTTATAACCTGGGGGAAGAAGAAGGAAGGGGGGATGTTCGGAGTGATGGTGTTTGTCTTCCCAAGTCACTGTTACACGTGATGGAGCCCTGCTTTCCTGGAGATGGCTGAACACCTGCCTGCCAGTGGGAAGCAGTGAATGAATTCCTTGTTTTGCTTTGCTTGCGTGTGCTGCTTTTGCTTTACTTATTAACCTGTCTTCATCTCAACCCCAATATCTTCTCACTTTTACTCTTCTGATTCTCTCCCCCTATCCCACTGTGGGGGGAGTGAGTGAGCAGCTGCATGGTGCTCAGTTGCTGGCCGAGGTTAAACCACGACAATTAGCGGTGTATGTTGATGCTGTAGAAAGCAAGGTAAAACATACGTACCTGCTAGGTGAACAGTAATGTTATACAGAGTCCACACAGTAGAGACTATGCCCAAACATGATAAAATGGAACTGATAGGTACCAGAACAAACAGAATTAAAACAAACAACTGATGAAACCAGGTAAGGGAGGGAACAATTTAAGCAACATCTCCAATAGAAGTACTTTACCAGTGTAAGAGTACTGGTATGGTATGCTACCAAAACAGCAGTGTAGCTGCAGCAAGTCAGGTTTTGAAATCCTTCAAGGAGGGAGACTACAACCTCTCTAGGAAACCTGCCCTGTTGCTTGACTGTCTTCATGATGAAGAGGTTTCTCATCATATCCAGTCAGAACCTCTCTCATTTCCGCTTGTGCCCACTTGTCATCCTCCCATCATGTACTTCTGAACAGCTCAGCTTCATCTTTCTTGATTACCTCCTCCTATGCGTTGGAAGGCTGCTATTAGGTGGCCTGAAGACTTCCCTTCTCCATGCTGATCAAAGACCAGTTCCATGCCACGAAATATCCTCCTGTAATAACAAGTATACACGCACAGAAAACAAATTATTTGCAGACTGTATTTGCTCTACATCTTTTATGTAGCCAACATGGAACAAACAATAATTTTGCTATTGACTTATCTGACTTATCTTACCAGATTCCCACCACAGTTTTTCTTCTCCGAGTGACTGAAAACATGCTTCGTGAAATGTCTTGATGTCCTTCACCTCTACAAAGAAGTGTGACCCATGCATCTGATTCTTTTGTGTGCTGCCTCTTTCATCTGGTTAGGACTTAGGAGACATTGAGTGTATTATAGCAAGCAGGCACCTTAAACAGAGCAAAATTTCTCATGGTGCTGTTTTCTTTGGTGACTGTAAGAAAGCAAATGATATCACAGTGAAGAAACAGGAGTGGGAAGTTTGTTTTTTAATATAAAAATAGATATAGACACAAAATAAATGCAAGTACATAATTATTTAAGTGAATACCTGCCTTTTATAATTTTACATAAAATCTGCACATTTCTAGTATTTCACACAAAAACGTTATCTGTATCACTTTTTAGTAAATGTTAGAAAGGATCTCAAGATTTAATAATCCAAAACAGTAGAACTTGGTTTGCATTTGCTTATTAGATAAAACATTAAATTACTAGCATATACTGTATTACTGTGTTGAAGACCTTGTGTGGTAAGAAGCAAAAAAAACCCCAATTTCACTAAAGAAGACTTTTTAATCAAATTAAAGCACAATGTAAAATATATGAAATAATAAAAGATAAATGAGTTATGCACTAATACAAATATGTACTAAGTGTTTCTATAGAAGGGAGGTATAAATAAGACATAGAAAAAAATTTCAGAAATCATCACTTTCACAGCCATTAACTGATCGCACAGCACTTTAGGTATTAAACCAAAAATTAGTAATAAGGGGTATTTTAAGACATGAATGAAGACTCTGTGGACTGGCTTATGAAGAATATTCCATATTTTAATTGGCTATGTCAAAAAGGGGGACAGATTCTGGAAAATGAGCTAAGCACTTCAATGACAAAACAAATTGCTGGAATAAAGGAATGAGGACACGGAGGTCTGTCAGTACATAAAAGAGAGACAGGATTGTACAAACTCTTGCTAGCTTGTCTGTCATGCAACAAGTAAGAGACCAACAGAGACTGGAAGATGAAGGTGAAAAGATCAATATGACCAGATTTAATAAGATTTTCCATCTCTTTTTGAATTACAGAGTTCATGAGAGTTCAGAATAGAAATGCTATGGTTGCAAATCTGTGAAAGAATGTTTTAGATAAGTTAGTCATACAATAATAGAAAAGGATTCATTCTTGAATATATAATAGTGAAGAAATAGCAAAATTTAGGTATGCTCTAGTTGTGCGTATCTACAGAAATGGAATTTTTTATGATGGAACTGAATTATAGGCTTGAATGCTTTGGAAAGCAGTGGTGCCATCGATAACGACAGAGCTTGACAGACAAAGATTTGGAACAACCCATTTTAGTTTTGAAAAAATAGATTTACTTTAAAGTTGATATATGCTTAACTACAAAAATCACTCGTATATTACAAACCAACTCCCGAAGTTCTCGCTATGCTAAAACTTCTGTGGAAACGAGAAATTTCTCAAAGTAAGGACTTGCAGATTTGGCTTCTACCGAGACCTCTGGCAAACCTCCTCTTGACTGCATCAGGCATGGAAATGATTTTGGAGATCTACGCTATGGGAGCCCTCTGGTGGGTGAGAGAGGAAAATGCCCCCAAAATGCCAATCGCCAAGACAACTCCTGCCACTGAAATTGGATCGAAGATTGCAGTGTTTTGTAAATATTAATTAAAATGTATTTATTTGAATCACCTATTACAAAATGGTGAGTTTCGATATCACTCCTCCTCTATAGTTACCCTGTTTTCCCCCCACTACTCAATTATTCAGCTGCAACCCAAAGAGAAAAGCAGTTCACATGCAGAAAATAAACAAAACAGGAAGAACATGTTAAACTAAATCCTTGTCAACAACATAGAAGAAAAAGTGTTTACTATATCATGTATCCACCTCTGCTGTTTCTATTATTACTGGGGACAGAGAACATTTAGTCTTAGTAGTAGCTTGAAGCCCTAGCATTCCTTTGGGTCTTGTAAAATAAGCATTATACACCCCAAAACTTTCAATACTGCATAAAGACTCTGAGATTGCCCCTCACTATGTACATACACAGGCCTGGCTCTGCATGGTTTCCATATACTCAGTGTTTTTTGACTCTGTATGTTTAAAAATTTTTTGTCTCAGGATGCAGGCAAAGACATCAGTATTTGGTTGTATCCATATTCACTGACAATCAAGTGATACATGATCTACATAGTTACAGATCATACATTTACAAAAGGATAGGAATGGCAGAAAGTAAAATAATTTGCTCTTCTGTGAAGTCAAAACCACAGACGTAACCAGTGCTATGCCACTACTGATCAAAAAGGCCTAAATGATAAAACTTCAAAGTCATCAGCCCCTTCCATCTAAATACAGTTGCTGTGTGAGTGGCATTAATCACTGACCGTTTGGGTATGAAGTGACTCTTGGGACCTTTCCTGGCGTTTTATCAGTCAAGTCTTATAAACCTCCAAGGATGGAGGGTACAAAACCTATCTGGGCTACCTGCTTCACTGCTTAATTATCCTTACACCTTTTTTTTTTTCTCTTCCATATATCCAATGAGATCCTCCCATTTCAATTTGTGTCTGCTGTCTTTCCTCCTACCATGCAACACTGACTCCACCATCTAGACAACCTCCCTGTCAGCCTGCTGTTAGCACCCCCAAGCCATCTCTTCCCCAGACTGAACAAGCCCAGCTTCTTCACCTCTCCTCACAAAGCAAGTGCTCCAGACCCAGCCATCGTGGTGACCCTCCCCTGAACTCACTCCAGTTTAACAATGTATTTCTTGAGCTGACAAAATTAGATTCATCAGTTCCTTCTTTTCACATGGAAGCATTAAGCCTACCTTTTTTTCTCATTTTGAAACAAAAGGGAACTTCCATGCTCCTGGGTATGGGTTTAAGGCCCATTTTGTTGCTTGGAGATGAGGCTCAACCATTCACCATAATATAAAATCACCTCTCCTGTGCTGCTAGACAGCCCTTCGTGTTCTGGATTCTTTATGCAGTCCATATGCTAGGTTTAAATAATGTAAATGGCTTTGAATCAGTCTTCTGAGCCAGAAGACATTCACCTTTATCGTGAAGATCACCCTCTAACTCTATCAAATGAACAAAACCCTAGATCCTTTGTTGACGTCCTTATAAGGTATACTGAGGTGGACTAACTGAAAGATAGTAACTGAAATGACTGAAAGACTGTGCAGCTTCCTATATTGATGTTTCAGTGGCAACAGTAAACTCTTTGGAAAACAGGGAAAGCTGAAGAAGCTTTCCTTGCAAATCCTGCCCGTTTCTGGCACTCCCCTGCTTAGGGACCTTCTGAGCTGGAGGTTGCTGCTCTATCAGAGTGCTTAATACTGCTTGACAGACCTCTCATCCATAAACTTCTCTATTAATTTTTAACATATGCATACTCTTGGTATTCAAATCATCCTAAGGTAAGGATATCTATTTTTTAAATTGTATGAAGCAGTCCTTTTCTAAGTCTGCTGCTTGTTAATCCATTTTGTGCCTGATTTTCTTGATATAAGCATGACTAATTGTTCTCTATTCACTGTTCCTCATGCTAGCTCAGAACTTTTAAAATTCTAATATTTCTCCTTGAGTAGCATCTTTTCCAAGGCGGCGATTCCAAATTACTTACTTTTTTCTGTGCACAGAAGCTATTCCTTACTTTGTTCATGCTCGTCCTCCTCTATCTCAAATTCTGTATCTCTTTTTGACATGGACATCAAAACAGCTCACTGCTCATGAAGTATAATGACAATTTGGTTGTCTATCCCCTTCCTATTACTATCATTATTTGCCTTTTTTAATACCTCTGAAGATTTATTTTGTCAAAAGCTAAACTTACTGGCAGCTTTGACATTAAATTTATGGTGTTAGAATTTAGTCTACTGTTTTGCTTGCTCTCCATCTATTTTCCTCAGTCCATCCTGGAAAAATGTCCAAACGTGTTCCTTCCAAGTTTATGCCTTGGTTGCAGTCTTCCCATGTACAGAAGACCAGAAGTATCTCTATTAATTTAGGACAAATATGCAGAAAATGGTACTTTGGATGTTCTAATATAATCAAGCAGTCAATTCATTATTTGACCAGTAGCATGAGAAAAATGCTGGGGAAATCTCTTTTTATTCTGACTGAAAACATCAGGCAGAAAATTTCAGGGGAATATAACAGGCCACACTCATTTTTGTTGTGGGAATGTTCACACATTTCTGTTGTGGAAGTTCACATTGTTTTCATTCTAATCAGCTCATACAGAACTGTAATTTACATACAGAACAGCTTTTAATTATTTTTTTCTTTAAAAAAAAACCACTTTAGAAATAAATTGACCATGAAGGCTCCATTTTTACAAGCCCTCATTAAAGAAAATGTTGCTGACCTAGACTCTCTATCTCCTGGAGAAATGAATCACCTGTTCTGCCCTCAGACTCCTTTTTTAAAATTCTGGTTTTGTTGGAAGTAAACAAAGCGAGGAACAGAACAGAAAAGAACCTCCATAAACAGTATTATGCAGTTGTTAGTAACATATTAAAAGAACAACCACTCTCAATTCTTCCACAGATTAATTCTAAATTTCTAACTCAACTATTTAATTTAGCTTGTCACAACCTCTCTGTTCCAAATTTAAAAAAACCCCAATTTTTCCCCTACTTCAATGCTACCACAGCGATAAAAGACACACACATCATAATGCACAGATTAGCTATTCCTCTCCACCCTGTGTCAGTTCTATGCTTTCATACAAAGTTTACTGGTCCCAAACTATGCCAGGTTTTATTTTGCATGTTAGAAACACCCATGTTCTAGGGACTGGGCTTTGCCTAGGACAATGATCCACTTTACATCAATTATTATGTATAGCAATTATATAATTTGATTGACATAAATTATTTTTTGGAATTTATTATAAAATATATATTTCTTATATATATTTATAAATTTATAATAAAAATACTGTTAAGAAGGACACGATAAATAGACATAAAAAGTGATTTGATAGATTGATGGCATGGAAAGCCTATCTGTAGCCTGCAAAAATAATGATTTAACTTTTGACTTGGGTTCCCTGAAGAACACCCCATCAGTGTTGATGGGTATGCTGGGAGGAACACCACTGTATGCTTACCTTCTTCATATATGCTTTCCCTAAATTCCACTAAATATTGAGAAAACCTTTTTCCCAAGCCAACAGGATCATCTGTTTTTCCTCAGTGTGACATCACTACTTCTTTTGAAAACTGTTCTCTCCCCTACACATACCCAAAACAAGAACTGAGCTGAGTTAAACCAAGTTAAGGTCAAACTGGAATTTTCATGAGGTTCATAAAACTATGCCTTGTCCCAGTTTTTCATGGAAATGTTGAGCCACTGAAACAACAGTACCAACTACTGATACTGAGAAAAGTTTGAAGGGAAAATAAGGTTTCTCTCCATGAAAAGGAACAACAGACTACACTGAAGCCAAGCACTCTGAAGAGATCAGCATGATTGAGGAGTTTGAAACAAGGTAACATTTTAGGATAAGGAAACAATACAAGGAGCAAAGACGTAAAGGACACCTCATGATGTTCTCTATTATCCTAGAGATAAATAATAACCAAGCTAATTTTGGGAATGCCTTCTAAAATATTTATTAACTATCATGTAGACTGACAGATTCCAATTTTGTTCTTTCTTTCTTGGCTATGCACGATACAGTGGAAAGTCTTATTCATAGAATGAAAATTAACTCTTAATAATGTTTAAGAAGAAAACCAAAATCGTGCTACTGGTTAAATGAGGCTAGTAAGCACTGAAGTACAGCGATGGAAGGAAAGGTGCCTGCATTGACATAATAAAGGATAAAAAAAATCAAGCTCAGAGACCTAGTTTGGCCTGCAGTAATGGTAAATGAACTACAGCATTAAATCAAACAGAAGAAATCTCAAGAGGTTACAGTCAATTTTCTTCACGCAAGTTTAAGGACTTGAAAACAAACAAACAAAAAAGTAAACCACAAGTTAGTTATTACTGCCAATGGTTAATTGCGCATAGTTGCACGGTACCAGGTCCAGTGTGTTCTGTGCCATAGGGCTTACAGGTTTTACTGGACTCTAAGCCACGTAACACAAAAAGTAACTGCACCTTCAAGTACAAGACCATGATACATTCTGTCAAATACTGCTAAACCTCCTTCTCTTCTAACATGAGAAAAGCAAATAGAGAAAAAGTAGAGTTAATCAGAGAATTTAAGTATGGCATTGCCATCAGCCCACACGTTTTCATCCCCCTTGAACCTTGTGGGATTATCAAGTGGTGACAGGAGCAGCTCAGTCAGGCGAGAAGGTGCACCTGCTCCCTGTTGGTATGTACACTATCTCGTTCAAGTATGATACTAATCCCTCGTCCTGGTCAAAATGAAGACCGTATCTTGTTTCATATACTTTAATTTCTACAACATCACTCCTCTTCTTTCTCTGTCTTTTTACCACATGAATACTTTATTAATAACGAATTTGTGTAGTTTACTTCTAAGTAGCATCTAAGACATTTTTCATAGTTTGGACTTATTTCTCACTGTACATATGAATTACTATAATTGTTATTTTAGAAAAAGAAAGATTTTATTTTATAAACAATATACATTTAAAATGTTGTAAAAAAAATTCTTTTCTTTATAACACAGACTTTTTGCAGTCCTTTTTTTTTGGCACTGTGCAACTCTCTTGCCCAGGAAAGTGAAGAGGGTATTGAGGGAAGGCCACGGATAACAGTTATTTTTCCACACTACAACTGCTACTGTCACAATGCACGTCAGGTTTTTTTTGAGGACATGGTAACAGCATTCTCTTCAGACTCACTCATTCTGTCTTCACTCACACATTCTCTCAATGATCTGTAAAAATCCCCGATTTTTTTTTTTTTTTAGTATGTGCAATGAGAATTTTTAAAGAGTCAGTTAATTACTAGCTTGCAGTTATCAACCCTAGCTACAAACATATCCAACAAAACCTTTTCAGAAATCATTTCACTTTTTGTACAGACCCACTTTTTGTATTATTCTCACCCTGCGACCCTGTACACGATGCCTTATGCAAGTACTTCTATCCACTGCCACTCTTTAGCATATTCACTGATCTTGCTGCACATTGTGGCATCGTGATGACAAGCTTTTACTTGCAAGAGCAAAGAAGCGTGAAAGAGGACAAGACAAATCTCTGAGTCTAGGCAAGAAAAGAGGCACATCCACGACTGGAGCATCAGGGAGAACAGCACTTCAGGGACAACTGCTAGGCTCATCTTATAAGCCATGCTAGCTTAACCTGGCTGTTGGAAACACAGCACTGGCGTACACCACTGCAGCCAAGATAGATCTACTGATCACAAGGATCCCAAGCACTCATGCAGCACCACACTGTCTTTCAACTGGGAGGCAACCAGTAACTTCGGTACGAATGAGGCCGCTTCACTGGCTGGCCCATACCACAACCCCATACCTTCCTTCAAGCAGTAACTGCAAAAAATACACCCATTCTTCTGGCCTTCTCTTCTGTTTGTGTGAAGTGGAGATGTTCCTTCTGCACTGGTGACCAATTGCCTCATCTCTTATTTCTTGACCCATGCTCTCTCATTAGTCTTAATGACCAATGTGCCTTATGGAGTTTTCTTCTGTGGTTGCTCATTTTCACCCCATGATATAACAACACAACTGAGGTAGACTTGGGGCACTACAAACAGTAGTTGTCCCAAAAGTTGTCTACAGTGACAGGGAAAAATAAACATAGCCCTGGTATGCCAAGCAATGTCTAACCAGCATATCCTCAAGGGTGGTCCTGTCAACAGACATCGTGAATACTCAGAAATCTGACCTCGAATTTATCTGTGAGCACCCTCTTACAGACAGAGCTGTGTGAATACAGCCATGAAAAATGTTAGTCTTAGGTTCCCCAAGAATACTAAACAAGGGGTGAAATGTCCGTCTCCAAAAGATATCATGAAAGTTAACACATCAACTGAACACCATTTTTAAGTCTGAAATTTATAGGACTTTGGTTGGCACAAGGCACAGGAGAAAGGTCACTATCTGAATAATTAAAAAAATTACTAACTTCACTATGAAACTGTGGGGGGTTTTTTTGCATTTTTGCATGTACTTTACACCTGCTGTGCCCCAACCAACACTAAAAAAATTGAAGCTGAGTCTCTGAATTCTCTTTGTAGATCATTCTTCAGATAAAATCAGCAGATCTTTATTAGAATAAAGGATAAAATGCTTTGAATTTATAAACTCTGAATTTTAGGGAGTCGTGAAAAAACATTCAGATAGCTAGTGCCAACATGGCATTGAACTTCCATTTTGCCCACACTGTCCATAAAACCATTACTTCCATTCCAACAAAGACTGAAGTTCTTCCTTGAAACTATGAATTACAGTAATTATTTTACACAATCAAGAAAAATTTTTCACTGAAACCTTGAAAATCTTGCCTGTTACCCAATTAAGACTAAATTAGCAACCAAATTAACCAAATAGGAATGGATCTGACAGACCGATGCCGATTTCTTCAAAATTACCATTTACTGCAAAAATATAGGAAGATTTTAACAAAAGACTCAGAATTTTTCTGTTAGTGGGAAATATATAATTTTGTTTGTTTGGGGTTTTTTTTTTTTACTGTTTGATAAACTAAATAAACTTTTAACTGTTTAGAATGGAGATGATTTTTTGATTATGCTGAAGTTACTCTTATGGCTTATTTACTAAAGCTTTAGTTAAAGTTAAATATTTATGTAACCATTTCAGTCAAAAAGATTTGTGGTAGGATATAGCTACAGCATTTCTTTTTTTTTTTTTTTTTTTTTTTCTTCCAGCAGCCTTAATTCTTAACTAGGCACAGGTCTCTGATTTTTGGTATTTCAATATTTTATTGATAAAGGTATGGAGTGCTGTACAAAACATAAAATCTTTATATACTCCAAGGGCAAATTACTTCCCTTCCCACTTGGGAATAGTTTATTTTTAATGCTGTTCTTTAAGTTTTTAATTCTTCATGGGTTCTAGGGCCATTTTGAATTATAACATACATATTTAATAGTAATGACATCCAGGGAAATATTTTCTGTGGTGGAGATCATACATACACATTAATAGTAATATATTAAAAAAAAATCTAAGAGGAAATACGCAATATAGTTATCTGCTTACTGACCTGTAACTAATTATAGTTATGTAGTTTCTGCTGCTCTTCTCATCAGACTACGAGCCCACCTGGATTGCCATGAACTGTCCTTCACTTGGCTCAGGAGCACCACAGCCACCTGCCTGTGCCTTTACACCAAATGGAAATCCAGCACAAGCATCTTCCCCTCCAGAACGAGCCTCCCAAACACCACCACTGCTCCACCAGGAGGCCCTTTCTTGCAACGCTACAAGCTCACCGAAAAACTACACCCGTGACTAACCATCCAAGCAGCTTGTGAATAACCACTGCACTCTGCTTCCATCTGCACTGCCCTCACACTAAGTTAACACATGGTACGGGTATTTGGACCTGCAAGGAACATTTCCCTCCACGAGCCAACACATCCCCTGTGAGTACCTACCTGCAAGGTTTACAAGCTCTCCAAAACCTTACTCAACTCCATTATCACTTGGTTCATGAATTCTGCCACATGCCAGTACCCTCCACACTGCCCTGACAACAGCAAAGTACAGCATGTGTCCACTGCTCTGAGGGGAAGCTTCCATTTCTCCTGTCCTCCTGAACACAGGTCCTTGCAAAGCTGCCCATCTGAATTCCTGCCACCCCAAGCATAGCTTGTGAGCACAATCACAACAATTTCACCATAAATTGAAGCCCAGAAAAGATGTCAGCCACTTTGTGGCAAAGACATTCCACCACTCAGACCACCAGATACCCTCTCCTGAGAGAATGAGTCCACCTGACCACACACCTCTCATATAGCTGACAAGCGCCACCACACAGTACTGTCTCATATATAGCCCTCATACTAAATTAAGGCTCAGTAAAGGCAAAAACCAGTCTGGGGTGGTTGACAACAGATCCCTTCTCTCAAGGCTATGAGCCCATGAGAAGTCCCACCTCTCACCTGACCTCACACTTAGCTCATGAGCACTGTTGGCGCCACAAGGTCCTGTCACCCACATTGGCCACACAGCAACCAGAAGCTTGTTGCTCCAGGGCCCAGCTCCCCCTGCCCCAAACGGTCTCTTCTCAGAAGGCTACAAAACAGCCTGAATCTCAACAACCTCTCACTTGGTTCACGAGTACCAACAAATGGAAACATAGCAAAGGTATCTATTTGCTTCAGGAGGAGAATGTGGCCACCCCTGCACCCTGGCAGGTCCCTTCCTGCAGCTCTGTGAGCCCCTTGTACTGAGGCTGATGAACTAACAAAGCTCGTTCATGTTTTCACCCCTAGGCCACCCGCACGCCAAACAGAAACCCAGCACAGCAGGCCGTGGTCCAGAGCGAAGCTCCCAATCTTACCCCCTTGGGCACTCCCGCAGACTCCTTTGCACCTGACCCGCACGAAGTGCTCACAGCAGATTAAAGGCTGAGACAGGCGTCAGCACCCTCAGGGTGAGCCTCTCCCACTCCCCGTGCCACCAAATCCACACCCTCAAGGCTACAAGCGCCCCCGAGCACTCCTAACCCCACACCGACTCCCACCCCGCGCCCGCCCTCACACCGGCCGTTAGCGGCCCCCGCTCTGATGCAAAGCTACATGCGAGACCACGACCTGCCCTGAGGCCGGGCATGCCGCCGCACGCTGCCCCCGTCCCCCGCCGCCCTCACACGCTGCG